>NC_052157.1:161170465-161219699 GCF_902713615.1 Scyliorhinus canicula
TAGCACAGCCGGGATGGGAGCTAATTAATTGCAGTCACTCGAGAGGCCCAGTCCTTGTGAAGGGTTCAAACACATTTAAAATATAATCATCCTACCCTCTGCCCAGAAACTGAATGTTTGATGCCCCAGACTCTTACCTCTGGATCAGCGTCCCTCTCTGTCCGTCAGATCTCTCGTCCTCTCTCTCTTTCACTTTCATTTTCACTTTATTTTTCTCAGATTCTTGAAGCGGGTTGGTCCAATACAGTAAACAGATTTGAGGGCGTTTTCCTCAGCCCTGTGACTGACACGGAGGGTCGAAGTCCCTCCCTGTCTGACTCTCTGCTAAAGCAGGATGGCCACAGGCCCACTGAGAATGTCTCACCGCTTTCATACCAGCCTCAGGTTATATAATAATAATAATCATCTTTATTATTGTCACAAGAAGGCTGACATTAACACTGCAATGAAGTTACTGTGAAAATCCCCTAGTCACCACAATCCGGCTCCTGTTCGGGTACAGAGGGAGAATTCAGAATGTCCAATTCATCCAACAGCATGTCTTCCGGGACTTAGTGGAGGAAACCCACGCAGACACGGGGAGAACGCGCAGACTCCGCACAGACAGCGACCCAAGCCGGGAATCGAACCTGGCACTCTGGAGCTGCGAAGCCACAGTGCTAACCACTGTGCTGACACCACAACTGCCCCCAACCTATGCCTGGGCCGAGCAGATGCCCAGGCAGGGTGGACGCCCTGCAGAGTAGATGGTGAGCCGGCAGGGCAGGGCGCTGAGCGGGCAAGGTGGGCACCAGTTGGGAAGGGCAGTCATCGAATAGGAGGGGCGAATGCCGAGCGGGGAGGGGCTGAGTGGGCAGGGCAGGGACTGAGCAGACGCTCGGCAGGGTGGATGTTGAGTGAACACCCTGGAAGGGTGGTCAGCTAGCTGGTAGAGCGGACGCCAAATGGCAGACTGAGGAGGGGGGTCCGAGCGGGATGGCTGGGGGTCCGAGCGGGCAGGTGGGGGGGGCCAAGCGGGCAGTTGCTCTCTGCAACATTACAGAAACAAGAACAGATTTTGTAGTTTGCATTTTTTAATCAATGTTTATAACAGAGAGACTCTAATATGATATAAAAATGACATCTATTAACAATACAACACAGGCATAGTGCAAAGATTAAAAAAGGTATTTATACATTTAATGAGATAAAGTCGCAAACTGTGGATTTGTTGAAACTGCAGCGTGGGGTTAGGATTGGGAGATCTCTGCAGACGCACGCCTGCTGGCTCGGGAACGTGTACAGAATGAGAGCGATGGGTTGAACAGCCTCGAACTAACTGCCTCAATTCTAGAGGCCCCCCCCCCCCCCCCCCCCCCCGCCCGCCGGCTTTGCTATTTCTGCCTTCATTCGTCGTTCTTGAGTTAGAAGCTTGGGGTTTTTGGGGGTCAATCTGGCTCCTTTCCAATCAGCCGAGGCAAATGGAGCGAATGACAAACAGGAAAGAATAATGATTCGGTGTCAATCTTCACAGCAGGACGAGGATAATTCACCTCAATCAAAACCCGGAATCACTGTCGGTAACAGAGCAATAAAAACTCTTGGGAAAAATAACAGCTTCCATCGCCGAGTTTGAAACGGAAGGGTAGACGCCAATTCAATTAACAATTTTAAATCCGACATCCGTACATTTCTGCAGGAACAGGAGGAGGCCCATTCAGCCCCTCCTCGAGTCTGTTACACAGGAACAGAAGGCCATTCAGCCCCTCGAGCCTGTTACACAGGAACAGGAGGAGGCCCATTCAGCCCCTCCTCGGGTCTGTTACACAGGAACAGGAGGGTCCCATTCAGCCCCTCCTCGAGCCTGTTACACAGGAACAGAAGGCCATTCAGCCCCTCGAGCCTGTTACACAGGAACAGGAGGAGGCCCATTCAGCCCTCCTCGAGTCTGTTACACAGGAACAGGAGTCCATTCAGCCCTTCCTCGAGCCTGTTACACAGGAACAGGAGGAGGCCCATTCAGCCCTCGAGCCTGTTACACAGGAACAGGAGGAGGCCCATTAAGCCCTCCTCGAGTCTGTTACACAGGAACAGGAGGAGGCCCATTCAGCCCCCCTTTGAGCCTGTTACACAGGAACAGGAGTCCATTCAGCCCCTCCTTGAGCCTGTTACACAGGAACAGGAGGAGGCCACTTCAGCCCCTCCTCGAGTCTGTTAAACAGGAACAGGAGGAGGCCCATTCAGCCCCCTCCTTGAGCCTGTTACACAGGAACAGGAGGAGGCCCATTCAGCCCCTCCTTGAGCCTGTTACACAGGAACAGGAGGAGGCCCATTCAGCCCCTCCTTGAGCCTGTTACACAGGAACAGGAGGAGGCCCATTCAGCCCCCCTTTGAGCCTGTTACACAGGAACAGGGGAGGCCCATTCAGCCGCCTCCTTCAGCCTGTTACACAGGAACAGGAGGAGTCCATTTAGCCCCTCCTCGAGTCTGTTACACAGGAACAGGAGGAGGCCCATTCAGCCTCCTCGAGCCTGTTACACAGGAACAGGAGGAGGCCCATTCAGCCCCCTCCTCGAGCCTGTTACACAGGAACAGGAGGAGGCCCATTCAGCCCCTCGAGCCTGTTACACAGGAACAGGAGGAGGCCCATTCAGCCCCTCCTTGAGCCTGTTACACAGGAACAGGAGGAGGCCCATTCAGCCCCTCGAGCCTGTTACGCAGGAACAGGAGGAGGCCCATTCAGTCTCCTCCTCGAGTCTGTTACACAGGAACAGGAGGAGGCCCATTCAGCCCTCCTTGAGCCTGTTACACAGGAACAGGAGGAGGCCACTTCTGCACCTCCTTGAGTCTGTTACACAGGAACAGGAGGAGGCCCATTGAGCCCCTCCTCAAGCCTGTCACACAGGAACAAGAGTCCATTCAGCCCTCCTCGAGCCTGTTACACAGGAACAGGAGTCCATTCAGCCCTTCCTCGAGTCTGTTACACAGGAACAGGAGGAGGCCCATTCAGCCCCCCTTTGAGCCTGTTACACAGGAACAGGAGTCCATTCAGCCCCTCCTTGAGCCTGTTACACAGGAACAGGAGGAGGCCACTTCAGCCCCTCCTCGAGTCTGTTAAACAGGAACAGGAGGAGGCCCATTCAGCCCCCTCCTTGAGCCTGTTACACAGGAACAGGAGGAGGCCCATTCAGCCCCTCCTTGAGCCTGTTACACAGGAACAGGAGGAGGCCCATTCAGCCCCTCCTTGAGCCTGTTACACAGGAACAGGAGGAGGCCCATTCAGCCCCCCTTTGAGCCTGTTACACAGGAACAGGGGGAGGCCCATTCAGCCGCCTCCTTCAGCCTGTTACACAGGAACAGGAGGAGTCCATTTAGCCCCTCCTCGAGTCTGTTACACAGGAACAGGAGGAGGCCCATTCAGCCTCCTCGAGCCTGTTACACAGGAACAGGAGGAGGCCCATTCAGCCCCCTCCTTGAGCCTGTTACACAGGAACAGGAGGAGGCCCATTCAGCCCCTCGAGCCTGTTACACAGGAACAGGAGGAGGCCCATTCAGCCCCTCCTTGAGCCTGTTACACAGGAACAGGAGGAGGCCCATTCAGCCCCTCGAGCCTGTTACGCAGGAACAGGAGGAGGCCCATTCAGTCTCCTCCTCGAGTCTGTTACACAGGAACAGGAGGAGGCCCATTCAGCCCTCCTTGAGCCTGTTACACAGGAACAGGAGGAGGCCACTTCTGCACCTCCTTGAGTCTGTTACACAGGAACAGGAGGAGGCCCATTGAGCCCCTCCTCAAGCCTGTCACACAGGAACAAGAGTCCATTCAGCCCTCCTCGAGCCTGTTACACAGGAACAGGAGGAGGCCCATTCAGCCCCCTCCTTGAGCCTGTTACACAGGAACAGAAGGCCATTCAGCCCCTCGAGCCTGTTACACAGGAACAGGAGGAGTCCCATTCAGCCCCTCCTTGAGCCTGTTACACAGGAACAGGAGTCCATTCAGCCCCTCCTCGAGTCTGTTACACAGGAACAGGAGTCCATTCAGTCTCCTCCTTGAGCCTGTTACACAGGAACAGGAGTCCATTCAGCCCCTCCTCGAGTCTGTTACACAGGAACAGAAGGCCATTCAGTCTCCTCCTTGAGCCTGTTACACAGGAACAGGAGTCCATTCAGCCCCTCCTTGAGCCTGTACACAGGAACAGGAGGCCCATTCAGCCCCCTCCTTGAGCCTGTTACACAGGAACAGGAGGTGGCCCATTCAGCCCCTCCTTGAGCCTGTTACACAGGAACAGGAGTCCATTCAGCCCCTCCTCGAGTCTGTTACACAGGAACAGGAGTCCATTCAGCCCCTCCTTGAGCCTGTTACACAGGAACAGGAGGAGGCCCATTCAGCCCCCTCCTTGAGCCTGTTACACAGGAACAGGAGGAGGCCCATTCAGCCCCTCCTCGAGTCTGTTACACAGGAACAGGAGGAGGGCCCATTCAGCACCTCCTTGAGTCTGTTACACAGGAACAGGAGTCCATTCAGCCCTTCCTCGAGCCTGTTACACAGGAACAGGAGGCCCATTCAGCCCCTTCCTTGAGCCTGTTACACAGGAACAGGAGGAGGCCCATTAAGCCCCCTCCTTGAGCCTGTTACACAGTAACAGGCGCGGTCCATTCAGCCCCCTCCTTGAGCCTGTTACACAGGAACAGGAGGAGTCCCATTCAGCCCCTCGAGCCTGTTACGCAGGAACAGGAGGAGGCCCATTCAGCCTCCTTGAGCCTGTTACGCAGGAACAAGAGTCCATTCAGCCCTCTTCGAGCCTGTTACACAGGAACAGGAGGAGTCCATTCAGCCCCTCCTCGAGTCTGTTACACAGGAACAGGAGTCCATTCAGCCCCTCCTTGAGCTTGTTACACAGGAACAGGAGGAGGCCCATTCAGTCCCCTCCTTGAGCCTGTGACACAGGAACAGTCCATTCAGCCCCTCCTCGAGCCTGTTACACAGGAACAGGAGGAGGCCCATTCAGCCCTCCTCGAGTCTGTTACACAGGAACAGGAGTCCATTCAGCCCTTCCTCGAGCCTGTTACACAGGAACAGGAGGAGGCCCATTCAGCCCTCCTCGAGCCTGTTACACAGGAACAGGAGGAGTCCCATTCAGCCCCTCGAGCCTGTTACGCAGGAACAGGAGGAGGCCCATTCAGCCTCCTCGAGCCTGTTACACAGGAACAGGAGGCCCATTCAGCCTCCTCGAGCCTGTTACACAGGAACAGGAGGAGTCCATTCAGCCCCTCTAGCCTGTTACACAGGAACAGGCCCATTCAGCCTCCTCGAGCCTGTTACGCAGGAACAGGAGGAGGCACATTCAGCCCCTCGAGCCTGTTACGCAGGAACAGGAGGAGGCCCATTCAGCCCCTCGAGCCTGTTACGCAGGAACAGGAGGAGGCCCATTCAGCCCCTCGAGCCTGTTACGCAGGAACAGGAGGAGGCCCATTCAGCCCCTCGAGCCTGTTACGCAGGAACAGGAGGAGGCCCATTCAGCCCCTCGAGCCTGTTACGCAGGAACAGGAGGAGGCCCATTCAGCCTCCTCGAGCCTGTAAAACCATCAATATGAATCTGGCTGGTCTCCATCTTCTCATGATATCCTGAAGTCCCTCAAGTGCCCTAGTGTCTAAAAAAACTCTCAATCTCTGTTCTGAATACACTCAATGATTATTTAGAGTGAAGGAATTGCTCATGTTTGCAATGCGTGACCCTCTACTACATCTCAGGGTCCATCCTGGTAAATCCTCTCTGAAAGCTTCTTTAATATATCTGGTCGCTCCACATAGGACAACCCTCCCCCACCCAGGAAATAATCTCATTGAGTTTTTTTCTTCTTTGGCGAAGGAGACCAAATCTTTGAAGGTGGCAACACAAGTGGACAAGAAAGCATATGGAAAGCTTGCCTTCATTGGACGGGGCATTGATTATAAAACCTGGCAAGTGATGCTGCAGTTGTATAGAACCTTGGTAAGGCCGCACTTGGAATATTGTGCACAATTTTGATCGCCACACTACCAGAAGGATGTGGAGGCTTTGGAGAGGGTGCAGAGTAGGTTTACCAGGACGTTGCCTGGTCTGGAGGGTGTTAGCTATGTGGAGAGGCTGAATAAACTCAGACTGTTTTCATTAGAAAGACGGAGGTTATGGGGTGACCTGATAGAGGTCTACAAGATTATGATTGGCCTGGATAGAGTGGATGGGCAGGCACCCTTTCCAAGGATGGAGGGGTCAGTCACCAGGGGCATAGGTTTAAGGTCCATGGGGAAGTTTAGAGGAGATGTGCGAGGCAGATTTTTTACGCAGAGGGTGGCGAGTGCCTGGAACGCGTTGCCAGGGGAGGTTGTGGAAGCAGATACATTAACGGTGTTCAAAAGGCATCTTGACAAACACATGGATAGGATGGGTATAGAGGGATACGGCACAAGGAAGTGCTGAGGGTTTTGGCCAAGGGTGGGATCATGACCAGTACAGGCTTGGAGGGCCGAAGGGCCTGCTCCTGTGCTATATGGGGCCTCACGGTAGCATGGTGGTTAGCATCAATGCTTCGCAGCTCCAGGGTCCCAGGTTTGATTCCCGGCTGGGTCACTGTCTGTGTGGAGTCTGCACGTCCTCCCCATGTGTGTGTGGGTTTCCTCCGGGTGCTCCAGTTTCCTCCCACAGTCCAAAGATGTGTGGGTTGGGTGGATTGGCCGTGCTAAATTGCCCGTAGTGTAAGGTTAATGGGGGGATTGTTGGGTTACGGGTATACGGGTTACGTGGGTTTAAGTAGGGTGATCATTGCTCGGCACAACATCGAGGGCCGAAGGGCCTGTTCTGTGCTGTACTGTTCTATGTTCTATATTGTTCTTTGTTCTTCATGCACAATACATGGAGCTGAGGTTCAGAACCACTGTGCTCTCACAGAAAGTGGATCAGACTCGAGGGGTTTGATGTTTTGATGTTGCTTCCAGAGCTGGCTGTGGAATTCACCTCATGGTCGAATTGCAGATATTCAGAATGATCTTTGAGGGAAGGGGCCAGAGTGGAACTGAACTTGAGGCAGAATCTTCTGAACGGTCTAACGCAGTAGAAACTGCAGAGAATAAATAAATAAAATCCCTCAACTGGAGGATGGATTTGCTCAGGGATTGGAAAGAGCTGGGCACTCGCTGCCCTTAGAAGAGAGGACGAGAGCAGAAATACACAGCACAGGGGAAGCCAAAAAGAGAGAGTGACAGATAAGAGAGCACAAAATAGCAGACAGAGAGCGGGTGGGAGAGAGAGAGAGAACAAGAGAGGAAAGAAGTGAAACGCTCAGCATGAGGGACTGGGGTCAGGATCAGGGAGTACTTTCAATTGGTTTGGGTTTAATGTGGGACAACAAAGCTAGAATATTCCTGTAACAGCACAAAGATAAGATAGAGCGAAAAAAAAATCAGTGTCATAACAAAGAGTCTTCACAACCAGAGTATACAGCCCCTCCTGTACTAACTAGTAATCCCGTCCCATCATTCCTATACTAACTAGTAACCCCGCCCCATCATTCCTATACTAACTAGTAACCCCGCCCCATAGCTAGCGACCTCAGGCTGTGCCTTCTTCATTAGCCAATCTGGAGGAAGCAAAGATTCAGCAAATTGTATTTCTTTTCAAATATCAGGAAAGGAGGAGCTGTGAAACGCTGGCTAAGCAGGAACGACACGCAGGGCTGGCCCCGGGAGAGCAGCAAGGGTGAGATTGTACCGGGATCTCTCAGCTCTGCGGTCTCCTCATATCCAGTGGCCACTGGAGTCAAGTCAACACTCGGAGAACCGGGATATCTTCGGAGCAGGGCAGGCCCAGTCCTGGGTCCTCGTGTTTCTCTCTGGTACAACCTCAACACAGGCCATATATAGACAGGGCTATAATGAAAGATGAGATGCAATACAGTCAGCGGTGTGTGCAGAGATGGGGATGAGGCTGCTATTGTTGCCATGGGCGTGTGCACAAGGCATGTGATAGACGAGGCACGTGATCCAGCGATAGGGCATTCAGCAAGTGTCAGAGTCACCCTGAGCTAGGCTGTCACATGACACATCCATTCCATCGTCAACACCCAGCGAACTCTCGGCACATTCCGGCATGATCTGTAAGAGTGAAAACAAGGTAGGCAGACTTGCATAGAGACAATACCAACCCTGACAGTGCGGCACTCCCTCAGTACTGACCCTCTGACAGTGCAGCACTCCCTCAGTACTGACCCCCTGACAGTGCAGCACTCCCTCAGTACTGACCCTCTGACAGTGCAGCACTCCCTCAGTACTGACCCTCTGACAGTGCGGCACTCCCTCAGTACTGACCCTCTGACAGTGCAGCACTCCCTCAGTACTGACCCTCTGACAGTGCAGCACTCCCTCAGTACTGACCCTCTGACAGTGCGGCTCTCCCTCAGTACTGACCCTCTGACAGTGCGGCACTCCCTCAGTACTGACCGTGATCCTGGATGGGGTGGATATAAACAGGGTATTAGACCCAAAGCTGGATTGCACTAAGCTGAAGTCATTGGTCCATTCTGGGATGGGGATGGAGATGGAGCTTGCAGCATTGATCCAGGAGACAGGGGGGTACGGACCGTGGCGGTTTATGCACCCTGGGGGTAAAGTCTTCTCATTCTTTCTCCCGGACACGAGGTGTACTTGAGGATACACTACTGTCATCTATCCCCCCCCCCCCCCCCGGGTGAAAAAGGCAGAAAATTCGGCACTGTCATTTCTGAACGTGCTGAGTGTTTGATATATCTGGTGTTGGAGGCAGGCCGGGGTCAGAGCACGGGATGGAGTTGGACAGAAGGCTTCTGTCGGACAGTGGATTCTGCGGGAAGATCTCGGGAGCCACAAGGGAATGTGGGGAGTTCAATGAGAATGGGATGGTCTCGGCCTCTGCTCTGTGGGAGGCGTTGATTATAGGAGAGATTGTATTGTATACGGCACACGTGGATGGGGAAGCCAAGGAACGTCCGAAATTTGGGTATGCGATCGTGGGAGTGGACCGGGGGGGGGGGGGGGGGGGAATGTGAGCGACCAAACTCCCAAACGATTGGTGCGCAGGAGTTTGAGCTGCTGTCTATGGATAGGCCGGTGTACCAGCTGAGGCACTGGAGTGGGGTGGTGTATGAGTATAGGGAGAAGGCGAGCCGTCTCCTGGCTCACCAGCTAAGGTGGCAACAGGCTGCTGGGGAGATCATTCAGGTTGGAGATTCCAAAGGTATCCATAATTAGGCCACACTTGAGTATAGTGTTCAATTCCAGTTGCCACACTACCAGAAGGATGTGGAGGCTTTAGAGAGGGTGCAGAAGATAGTTACCAGGATGTTGCCTGGTATGGAGGGCATTAGCTAAGAGGAGAGGTTGAATAAACACTGGAACAAAGGAGGTTGAGGGGCGACCTGATAGAGGTCTACAGAATTATGAGGGGCATAGACAGAGTGGATAGACAGAGGCTTTTCCCCAGGGTAGAGGGGTCAATTACTAGGGGGCATAGGTTTAAGGTGCGAGGGGCAAGGTTTAGAGGAGATGTACGAGGCAAGTTTTTTTACGCAGAGGGTAGTGGGTGCCTGGAACTCGCTGCCGGAGGAGGTGGTGGAAGCAGGGACGATAGTGACATTTAAGGGGCATCTTGACAAATACATGAATAGGATGGGAATAGAGGGATACGGACCCAGGAAGTGTAGAAGATTTTAGTTTAGACGGGCAGCATGGTCGGCGCAGGTTTGGAGTGCCGAAGGGCCTGTTCCTGTGCTGTACTTTTCTTTGTTCTTTGCAGGCTGGTTTCAACCCCAGACAAGTGAATGGGGCATTTTGAGCCATCCATGAGAGGCTTTACAGGTCGGAGGCGCCGAAGGAGGAGCTGGGAATGGCAGAGTTTTTAAAGAGGATCTGGAGTTCCGTTGGGCGGGGAGGAATTGTGGGAAGAACTGGAGGCACCGCTGGTTTTAGCGGAGGATCAAACAGCATTAGGAAAGATGCAGACAAGAATGGCATCGGGGTTGGATGGGTTCCCGGTGGAATTCTACAAGGTTGCAGATCAGTTGATTCTATTATTGATGGGGATGTTTAATGAATCGCAGGCACGCATTCACTCCCCGAGATGCTTAGGCAGGCATCCAGAGTAAAGCTCCCTCTACACTGTCCCCATCAAACACTCGCAGGACAGCACGGGGTTAGATACAGAGTAAAGCTCCCTCTACACTGTCCCCATCAAACACTCCCAGGACAGGTACAGCACGGGGTTAGATACAGAGTAAAGCTCCCTCTACACTGTCCCCATCAAACACTCCCAGGACAGGTACAGCACGGGGTTAGATATAGAGTAAAGCTCCCTCTACACTGTCCCCATCAAACACTCCCAGGACAGGTACAGCACGGGGTTAGATACAGAGTAAAGCTCCCTCTACACTGTCCCCATCAAACACTCCCAGGACAGGTACAGCACGGGGTTAGATACAGAGTAAAGCTCCCTCTACACTGCCCCTATCAAACATTCCCAGGACAGGTACAATGCACCTCTAGTTATGATAAATCTTCCGTCCTCTCATTCAGAGGCTGTGAGGATTGTGGCAATGTGGGACTTACATGAAATGTGGAGCTAACTCCCACAATGGACTCCATGTTGCTGCTGTAATAGCACAGGACAAATTCTCCACCCGCTTTGGGAATGTCTTCACCACTCAGATATACCTGCAATAGACAATGACGTTAGTGTGTCTGGGCAGGCATGACGGTGCACAGATCAGTCACAGTAAATCAAAAATATCCCAGTCACAGCTGTGAAGAGTGGTTTGGCAGCTGCTGTGTGTGTGTGTGTGTGTGAGAGAGAGTGAGAGAGAGCTACGAGTTCAGAGCAGAGGAGTTGTGTTAATCTTGTATAAAATCTGAGATCACACTTGGAATACTGTGCACAGTTTCTATTCTGCATATTGCAAATGGATTTTGCGGCACTGGAGAAGGTGTGAAAACAGCTACAAAGGTGAAATCAGAACCGAGACATTTCACCAATCAGCAACGAGTGAACCGAGTGGGACTCTTGTCACTGGAAAAGGCTGAGGGGTGGCTCTGATCAATGGCTTTATAATTCCGAGACAATTTGATAGAAGAGAGACAGAGAGAAAATGTTCTCACTTGTGGGGTCATTAATAGGAGACAGTCACTGATAAATCGGGTGGGGAACTCAGGAAAAACTTTACCCAGAGAGGGGTGAGAATGTGCAACTCGCTCTCGCAGAGAATGGAAGGATCCATTGTTAGAAAATAGAGATAGTTGAACTAATTTAGATTTGTATTGTGTGTGTTAGGAATAAAGTATAAACTTGTGTTACTGTATTTGTGCCAAACCAAATCAGTTTAGCTTCATGTTTAGAAAGGCAGCCCAAGAGTGTATGGGTTTAAATGCCTGCATTGTAATGAGGTTTTATGACATTAAAGCAATTATACGGTTTAAAAAAACCAAAGCTTTTGTTTATCAACCAGAGGCCCACACTGGGACAGCAAGTCAATTCTGAATCAGGAGCTTGCCACAGACAGTGTCAGTACAGACAGGGCAATACAGAGGGACAGAAAGCAAGCTGCAGAAACTGAAGAACACAAAGTCCCAAAACCAGCAAGAGGGACAGAAGAGAGTTCCAGGTAGTTAAAGGAATAGAATAGAAATCTGGGAAAAGGGTTGTGATGCCAGGAACTGAGATAGAGAGGTTCCCAGTTAAACACAGGTCTGCACCTTGCAGCCGATAGCGAGAAGCCAGATAGAGTAATCAAAAGGTTGGTCACACTTTAACACAGCCTGTGAAATCAGTAATATTGTGCTGGCATGGCTGGGTATCTGAGGGGTTGAGTGGAAGTTTAAATGCACGTGGCAATCCAGGGTAGAGGAATACTGAAAGGAGAGGGTGAAACCCTGGATGTGGATCCTTGGTGAAGGCATCTGAGAGAAAGCCTTGTGTGGGAGAAGATTTCACAATGTGTTCTTAAGTCAGAGTTCCAATGAGACCAGTTCACTCAGTGAGAGCATCTGGGGGGAGGGGGAGGGAATCCACAGAAGCTTTTGAAATCAAGTGGTAGGTGTCACCAAGTGGTAGGTGTCACCAAGAGTGTGGCGTGGATTCGGATCCCAGCCCTGGCTCGCTGTCCATGTGGAGTTTGCACATTCTCCCCGTGTCTACCTGGGTCTCATCCCCACAACCCAAAAAGATGTGTGCTGGTTAGGTGGATTGGCCACGCTAAATTGCCCCTTAATTGGAAATGAAAAATAATTGGCTGCTCTAAATTTATTTTTAAAAAGACTGATAAGATTTTAAAACCACATTGACCTGGGGAAGGGTGGAAACAAGGTTGCCGCCCAAATGGAGTGTCGGAGTGATCCCACGGGAGGCCGCCTGCCGAGGTGCTGAGCCAGCTTCTTCCCGTACTCATAAAAGGTACCCTTGGACGCACCACCTGCTGGTAGCCAATAGCTCAAACTTGGTCTGTAATTATTTCCTACTTGCCAATAGCTCCGGAGTAGGAGCTAGCGAGTACTGGTGATCCACCTCGAGAATGGAATCCACCAGCGTCTGCTGCTCCAACCTCTCACTGTAAGAGCTAATGTCCCTCCTGAGGGCTTCCTTAAGAGCCTCGCGGGGAAGGAGAGATTGAATCGGAGCTGTTAGATTTTATACAGTCGTCTATGGAGGTGGACACACACACTCTCAAAATTTATCAGCTAACAATGTAGCATCCAATGTCCAGGATAGGGCCAGACTCTAGCAACAAATCAATAAAATGCGGGGCATGATCCCAAGTAACAATTGCGGAGTACTCAGCCACTACCACTGAAAGGGGAGGATACCTGTCCAAAACAAAAAAAAACACAATACATCTTTTTGGGTTGTGGGGGTGAGACCCAGGTAGACATGGGGAGAATGTGCAAACTCCACATGGACAGCGAGCCAGGGCTGGGATTCGAACCCACGCCACACTCTGGGTGACATATGTATTCATATTGGGAATATGAATGGTGGACATGTGCAAAAAGGCTCTATGGTTCGGGCGCAAAAAACGCCACGGATCCAATCAGAGTCATAAAAGACGACAAAGCTCCGGCCGCCCCCAAGAGATTGGAACAAACTAATCTAGGGCCCACAACATAATTCAGGTCCCCACCTAAAATAAGCTGATGTGAGTTGTGGTTAGGTAGGGAGGCCAACAGGGAGTTAATAAAATTCACGCCATCCCAGTTGGGGGCATAAATATTGACCATGACAACCAGGGTGATCGACGGGGAGCCACAAACAATAACAAAACGACCATTAGGATCAGCCATAGTCGGAGGGGAGGGAAACTAAACGAGCTGTTAATTAAAATCGCCGCTCCCCTGGCCCTGCCACCGAAACCAGAATAAAAAAACCTTCCCAACCCACTCCTTGCGCAGCCTGATCTGACCCCTGACACGCAAGTGGGTCCCCTGCAAAAGCAAAAACAAATTTGCATCTAAGCTCTAGAGATGGGCAAATGCCCTCGTACTCTTCACTGGGCCATTCAAACCTCTAACGTGCCAGGTGACCAGCGGAATCAGCCATTCCTACCAAGAGAGATCAATCAAGGGATATTGGGAGCGCAAAACACAAAGATCCACCCAAGGTGGCCGTCAAGCCAAGGCAGAGGAAAACAAACAGACACCGTCAACAAACTACACCCACCCCCTCCCCAAAATCATCACTGAATGCGACCTCACCCAAAAGCAAATAAAAGCGAGACAAAGTCTAAAACTAAAACCTATGTTTATATGAGAATTGATCATGGGCAATGTTGCCCTCTGCTCCTGCCACTAGGGGCTGCCAACCTTTCCAAATCACCCTGGAATCTCCAGGAATTGAAGATTAATTTCGGGGAAAATGCTGCAATCAGGATTCAGGAGAAAAATCAAAAGGGTGTTAAAAAGATCGGTATATTTTCTTAATTTTTCTGTTTGGCTGCTGCGTTTGGAGATTGGAAAGAAGGCTGTTCGACTCGACTGGGGGTTAAAGGTTGGAGGTCGGGTAACGAAACCTCCAGTGATACTGTCCAGCAAAAATGGCAACCCCAGGTGACTCACTCCTTACCTGGCAGATGTCGTCACTGACCATTAACTCATCGTCTTTCACCCAGATATACGTCACATAATCACTGTGGCTGCGGAACCCAACCTGCAAAGTCAGACAGTCAGTGACACCCCTGCCTCATCGTACTCACACTCTCGTACCTCTGCGAGGAGGAGCCCCTCACCTTCCCCAGCCCAATAACAACAACAACAACTGGCAGAGCACCTTTACAGTAGTGGAACATGCCAAAATGTTTCACCCTTTGTGGAGGGTGTTGTCTCCGCAGTTTGATGGAGTGTTTTTAAAATATAAATTTAGAGTACTCAATAATGTTTTTTTCCAATCAAGGGGCGATTTTAGTGTGAATTTAGTGTGGTCAATCCACCTACCCTCCACGTCTCAGCATGTCTGACAGCATCTGTGGAGAGAAAAGGGAGCTAACATTGCGAGTCTGGATGACTCGGATAAGGAGTCATGGGCAGCACGGTAGCACAGTGGTTAGCACAGTTGCTTCACATTGCCAGGGAGCCGGGTTCGATTCCCGGCTTGGGTCGCCGCCTGTGTGGAGTCTGCACGTTCTCCCAGTGTCTGCATGGGTTTCCTCCGGGTGCTCCGGTTTCCTCTCACAAGTCCCGAAAGACGTGCTGTTAGGTAATTTGGACATTCTGAATTCTCCCTCCGTGTACCCGAACAGGCGCCGGATGTGGCGATTAGGGGATTGTCACAGTAACTTCATTGCAGTGTTAATGTAAGCCTACTTGTGACACTAATAAATAAATAAATCAATATTTATAAAGAAAGCTTTAGTCTCAAAACGTTAGCTCCCTTCTCTCTCCACAGACGCTGTCAGACCTGCTGAGATTGTCCAGCATTTTCTGTTTTTGTTTCAGATTCCAGCATCTGCAGTAATTTGCTTTTACCCTCCACATGTGGGGGTGAGACCCCACAGGCATGGGGGGAATGTGCAAACTCCAGACGGACAGTGACCCAGAGCCGGGATCGAACCCTGGTCCTCGGCCCTATGAGGCAGCTGTGCTCACAGTGCCTCCTGCAGCTTGAATTAATCGCGCTCCCCATGCTAACCGCTCCCCCACCCCACCGAGCCCTGCAAATATTGTCACTTCATCTATTTTTCCAGTTCCATTTTAAAAGTTGTGATTGAATCTGCTTCCACCGTCCTGTCAGACAACACCTTCCAGATCACAACAACTCGCTGTGTTAAAATCAATCTCAACCCCCCTCGGTTTCTTTTGTTGATTATGTTCAATCTGGTTACTGGCCCCCCTGCCTTTGGAGACAGTTTCTAAATGCTTCATGATTTTGAACACCTCCATTCAATCCTCCAAGGAGAATGTACCCTCTTGGGTGCAGCCCATTGTCAACCCAACCTGACAATGTGGGACAGGCACTAAATACCATCTTCTATCTAAATACCATCTTCTTTCACAGGATGTGGGCATCACTGGCTAGACCTGCATTTATTGCCCCTTCCTAATTGCCCCTTGAAAAGGTGATGGTGAGCTGCTGCCTTCTTGAACCGCTGCAGGTATACCCACTGTGCTGTTAGGGAGGGAGTTCCCGGATATTGCCCCAGTGACAGTGAAGGAACGGTGAAATATTTCCAAGTCAGGTAGTGAGTGATTTGGAGGGGAACCTCCAGGTGGTGGGGTTCCCAGGTATCTGCTTCTTGATGGCAGTGGCCGAGAGTTTGGAAGGTGCAGCAGAAGGAGCTTTGGCGAGTTGCTGGAGTACATCTTGATTCTATGATTATAGATGGTACACACAGCTGTGACTGTGCATCACTGGCAGTGGATTGGGTACAGATCAAGCGGGGCTGCTTTGCCCTGGGTGGTGTCCAGCTTCTCGAGTGTTGTTGGAGCTGCATTCATCCAGGCAAGTGGAGAGTATTCCATTACACTCCTGACTTGTGCCTTGTAGGTGATGGGAGGGGCTTTGGGGAGTCAGGAGGAGAGTTACTCACCGCAGGATTCCCGGCCTCTGACCTGCTCTTGTAGCCACTGTATTAATTAGTTAGTCCAGTTCAGTTTCTGATCAATGCTAACAATGTTGATAGTGGGTAATTCAGAATGGCTATGTCATTGAATATCAAGAGGAGATAGTTATTACTCTCTTGGGAGATGGTCACTGCCTGGCACTTGTGTGGCGCGAATGTTACAAGCCACAGCCCAAGCATGAATATTGTCCAAGGTGTGGACATGGACAGCTTCAGTACCCGAGGGGTTATGAATCGTGCTCGCGATGCCATGACGATGGCACAGAGTTGACTTGAATAAAACCTTAAGTATAAATTGTTGTGATTGTTTGAAATTTGACATTCTTTGTCCCGATGACAGCAATACAAAAAGCTTCAACAACATCGCTCCCGTTACAGCAACAATCAACATCGTCACTCATATTCCATTAAAGGCATTCGCTATCTTATCCTTCGTTTTCTCTTGGTCAGGCTCGGCAGTAAGATTCTCCTTATCTCTCGCTCATTGGTAAGGTCTCAGTCCGGTTGAACAAATGCAAGTAATGTTCATTTCTTTAAGAACACATTTTGGCACATTCACACAAAATTAACTGGAAAGATTTTTTACCTGTGTGTCTCGAAATGTCCTCGAGACACCAACGAGTGGAAGCAAAAACTTCAAGATAAAAGTGACTTCAGATTTACAAAAGTAAAAGTCATTTCAACAAAAGGCCTTAAAAGTAATTTTTACCAATGCTTCAAGGATTGTTCGACGGCTAAAACTCCTCTGCTAATCAGTCAAACGATTCACATTCTTAAGGGAATCCTTATCTGGGTTTAGCCCCTTACTTAGTTTAGCTGGTTCTAATTCTCAGCTGAGACCCCCTTGATTCGTTCAGGAAAGTGTCAGTCACTTAACAGGTGATTGGTTAATTAGACATTAATCAATTACTCCAAATTAATGACTTAACTTTCCCACAACTCTTGTCCCACGACTCTTGCCCCACTTTCAAACTCCCCACGTCGCACCTGGTCTTAGTTACGAGATTGTTTCAAACTCGTTGAATAAATGTACCCTCATATCAGTAAGAGTACTTGCAGTACATTATTCGTAACATTTGAGACAGTCGTGGACAGTATTCAAAAGATTACCCAATTTTATAACTTATTCATATTGCTACAAATTCAGTAATTTTCAAGAATCATTTAAGCTAATGTTTTTTAAAGGACCCCCCTCCTCTATAATTGTTGAATCCAACAGTTGGGAAGAAGGGGATGAGTTCTTAAGAGATTACCTTGAACAGGCCAATCCAGTCCCAAGTGCTGCTGGGATACTCGTCCAGCATGCAGTAGGAGATGACAGCATCGCGTCCAGGGACCCACACACCCTCGGGCTCCAACTCCACCAGGGCCTGGGTGACCAGCTTTTCAAACTGGGCACAAGACAAAGAAAAGGCATCAGTAATAGCACCAACCCCAAACAACAGAGAATTCAACTCCGCCATTTTGACACCCACCCCACCCCCCCCAAACATCGACACCCCAACCCTTCAATCCTCCCCCCTGAAAATATTGACCCTATCCCATCCCTCCAACCTGACATACTCAACCTCTCCAAAATATCTTTCCCAATTTTAAAAGGGGTTCTGTCCAGATCTGAATACCTGGCCCCACCTTCAGTGTTTCTCCTGGACATTCTGTACCATTGTCTACCAGATTGATCCATCTCCTTGCTCATCTCCTGGTGGTAAATCAACTCTACCTGGAAAGATGAATTATACAACACAGGTTTTAAAAAAAATAAATTTAGTGTACCCAATCATTTTTCCAATTAAGGGGCAATTTAGCGTGGCCAATCCACCTAGCTTGCACGTTTTTTTGGGTGTGGGGGCGAAACCCACGCAGACACGGGGAGAATGTGCAAACTCCATACAGACAGTGACCCAGAGCTGGGATCAAACCTGGGACCTCAGTGCCGTGAGGTGGTTGTGCTAATCACTAGGCCACCGTGCTGCCCACCGTGCTGCCCACCGTGCTGCCCTATACAACACAGGTTTTAACCCGCTGAGCTCCATGAAGACATTTCTCATTGGACTCTGATTCTAAACTCTGGACTCATGTTAAACAATATTTGTTTCTCGGTGGTCTTTGCCCTCGGAGTCTTTCCTTTTCCATCACTTATGTACAAGTGAAAAGGAGGCGGTGTTTCTATCCTCCTCGCCCATTTGAGTGTGCACAAATAAACTAACCCTTCGAGTTCTTCCCACCTTGACCTTGCTGTGGGTAATTGGAAGCCTTTCAATCCCGCTGGCTGCCCACGTTCTCACTCCACCCCTGCACCCAGCTTATTCCCCGTCCCTCAGTCACCTCTGTCAAAGCACATGTTACGGGCAAGAAGGGGGGAGGGGTTAATTTAAATGGCCATATTACTCTCCTTGGATCACGCAGAAACCCAGGGGTTAAGAAATGCTTATGAAATGTTTACAGACGGGTGGCAAGGAGAGTAATATGGCCAATTAAATTAACCCCCCCCTTTCTTGCCCGTAACATGTGCCTCGACAGAGGTGACTGAGGGACGGGGAAGAAGCTGGGTGCAGAGTGAGAACGTGGGCAGCCAGTGGGATTGAAACGCTTCCAATTACCCTGGCAGGATTCCCAAATCCGACACAGATTCCCAATTAAACCCAGCCCCACCATCACCCCAATGCTGATGCTTCTGACAGTCATCAGTTGTGAAGCTAATTTCTCTTTGTTAAGCAGGAACATTATATCCCAGCCAGTTGCTGGTGTAGGATTAGGGGCGGCAACCCTCCATGATTGCTCTGGAGAATCGAAGATTAATCTTGCCTGAACATGTTTTTTTTCCATACCCTTTCAAAACTGCTCTTTATAAAATTGTTGGAAATTAGTTTAAAAAAAAAGAAAGGTCATTCGATTGGATGGAGCAGTTAGAAATGGGAAGTCATATGATTAGCGCCGAGGAATGTCCAATTCGAGTTGGTAACCGGGTCTGGAGGTGCGTGCACCCTTGTGAGCCACCTCTGGTTCAGCACCGTTTGTGTTCACCCCCCTCCCCCTCCTCACCTCCAGGCAAAAGGTTCCCAACACGGGCTTGTGGTCACTGATTCCATACTCCATTTGGCTGTCGTAGATATTTAAAACCACGTTGATGGGCTTCTTTGATTGTGATGATTGAGCCTCAGTCTCTCCAGCCGGAGGGCATTCTTTAACCTTCCAGAGAATCCGATCTGTCCAGGCCGGTTTCCGTTTCTTCCCACTAAACGGGAGACAAAGGAGCAACAGGTCAGAAGCCAAAAAAAAAAAGGAGTAGGATGCTCGGTCCGAGTTTGGTCGGGGCAGTGAATCGGAGTGGAGTGTTCGAAAACGGGTTTGTGGCGCTCAGGGGATTTAGCTTGGGAATGATCTGAAAACAGTTACGGGGCTGAACTGTAACTGTTCCCAACTAGTTAATCAACTGGGGTAATCCAGAACCCAAGGTTCACAATCGGAAAATTTGAGCCATGTATTTTGAGAGTGTGATTAGGAAGCAAGTTTTCACATTAAGTGGCATTGGAAAACTGGAACTTTCAACCTTAACAGGACTGAAAATATCAATGGAGTTGGATCCAATGTAAATGAGTTACAGACCATCCTGGATCTAACTGATTGGTGGAACAGGCTCAAAGGGCTGAGTGGCCTCCGACAGTTCATTAGAACATATGAGCAGGAGTGGGCCATTCAGCCCCTCCTCATCTCCTTCACAGTGGGCCAGAAGTTTGAAATCGGGTTTGTTCACTAACCATGACCCCATGAACTAGATTAAATACACTTAACACACACCGAATATTTCATAAGGACTTATTAAAAAATGCTTAACCGTCATCAACTCCAAATGAGAAAAACAAAATAAATATTTCCACTTTGGACACAGAGGGAGCGCACGGCTCTCGCAGTCAATGTGAGCAATCAGCACACTCCTCACTTCACTCGCTCCCGTGCAAATTCAGTCTTACTGGTCGGAAAAAAACTACACAGATGGAAATCAGTGGAACGTGGCGACCCGCAAATTGGAAACGGTCAACAAAACGTCCTGTGGGCGGCACTCAGAACCTTGACCTAGAGGATACAGGCCCACATAGGGCAATCCTGCCGTCTGTAGGATTAATCTGGTGAATCTTCGCTACACTCCCTCTATGGCCAAAATATCCTTCCTTAGATAAGGAGAACAAACCTGTGCACAATACTCCAGGTGTGGTCTCACCAAGACGCTAGGCCACTGCAGCAAAACTTCCCTACTCAAATCCCCTAGTAATAAATCCTAACGTATCATTTCCCTTCCCAATTGCTTGTTGCACCCGCATGTTAGCTTTCAGTGACTTATGAATGAGAACATCCAGGATTCTGTGGACAAAGAACAAAGAAAAGTACAGCACAGGAACAGGCCCTTCGGCCCTCCAAGCCTCTGCCGACCATGCTGCCCGTCTAAACTAAAATCTTCTACACTTCCGGGGTCCATATCCCTCTATTCCCATCCTATTCATGCATTTGTCAAGATACCCCTTAAACGTCATTATTGTCCCTGCTTCCACCACCTCCTCCGGCAGCGAGTTTCAGGCACCCACTACCCTCGGTGTAAAAAAAAAAATCAACACTTCCCAATCTCCTCATTTTAGAAATACTGTGTTTCTATTTTTCCTACCAAAATAGGTAACTTCACATTTGTACACATCACATTACAAGGGTCACGTTCTTGCCCATTCAGTCTGTCTAAATCTCCTTGAAGCTTCTTTTTATCCTCCTCACAACTCCCATTCCTGCCAAGTTTTGTGTCATCAGCAAGCTTGGAAATATTACATTTGGTTCCCACATCCAAATCATTGATATATGTTGTGGAGAGCTGAGGCCCGAACACTGATCCTTGCAGCACTCTAATAGTCGCAGCCTGCCAACCTGAGAATGATCTATTTATCCCTACTCTCTGTTTTCTCCTCTTCCCCACCCCCAAATCACATGAGCTCTAATTTTGCTTACTAACTTCCTGTGTAGGACCTTATTGATTCACAAGTATCTGTTCTCGCAGTAACATCCTCAAAATGATTTCCCTTTCATAAATCCATGTTGACTGACTAGTCTCACCGTTATTTTCGAAGGGTGCAGTTATCTCATTCTTTAGAATAGATTCCAGCATTTTCCCTACTATTGAATACATGAATAGGATGGGAATAGAGGGATACGGACCCAGGAAGTGTAGAAGATTTTAGTTTAGACGGGCAGCATGGTCGGCACAGGCTTGGAGGGCCGAAGGGTCTGTTCCTATGCTGTACTTTTCTTTGTTCTTTGTATTGATGTCAGGCTAACAGGTTTGTAGTTCCTCGATTTCACTCCCTCTTTTATATTAAATAATTGAGCCTCATTTCCTACCTTGCAATCTCTGCAGGCACCATCCTAAAATCTGTAGCATTTGAAAATAACCACTATCTCTACAACCACCTCCTTCAGCTCTCTGGGATGTAGATGACCAAGTCTAAGGGATTTATCAACTTGCCGCACCAGTAATTTCTCCAACACTACTTGTTTACTAATGCTTACTACTTTCAGATTATCAATGTTTCAGCGAGGTTTCTGCTATCTTCATCCATGAAGGCAGACACCAAGCATTCATTTAATTTCTCGGCAATTTCCTTAGTACCAACTATAAATTCCCCATTCTCTGCCTGTAATGAGCCCACATTTGTCTTTATTAACCTGTTCCTATTTGGATGCCCATGGAAGCTTTTGCAGTCTGTTTTTGTGTTCCCCACTAGTTTAATTTCATATTCTGTTTTCTCTTTTTTATCAATTGGTTCTCTGCTGCTGAACTTTAATGTGCTCCCAATCCTCAGCTTTAACTTTAGAAGCCTCAGCCTTCGATCTGATGAAACTTCTATTGCCAGCCAAGTTGGAGCACGTTTCCTGCTGGTTTTTTTGTACCTTAAGGCAGCATATTTGCTGCAAACCATGTATTAATTATTTAAATATTACCCATTGCCTGTCTACCATCAAACCTTTTAATGATGTTACCCAATCTACCTCAATCAACTCTGCCCGCTTTCATAGTTTCCTTTCTTCATATAAAAGACCCTAGTTTTGGATTGAACATCATGACTTTCAAACCTCATGTGAAATTCTATCATATTATGCTCAATCTTCCCTAAAGACGCCGTCACAACACAATTATTAACTATTCCTTTCTCACTGCACAGTAACAAGATCTAAAATATCCCGTTCGCTCGTTGCTTTCTCCAAGAAAACTATCTCGTATATAAATCGAGGAATTTGTCCCCCTCGGCATTACTGCTAATTAGGTTTACCCAGTCTATAAACAGATTAAAGTCCTCCATGATTATTGTATTCCCTTGTCACACATACCTCAGATGTCCTGATTTATAGCATGCTAATTGGTGGCCAATGAACAACCCCTGCCGGTTTATTAGCTCCACTCAAACCAATTTCATCTCTTGATCTTCCGATCCAAGATCCACTCTCACTAACGTACTGCTCTCATCCTATATTAACCACTCTATCTCACCTCCTTTGCCATCTCACTTATCCATCCTATGTGCCGACTACCACTGAACTTTCAGTTCCCAGCCTACGTCACCCTGTAGACATGTCTCAGCAATAGCAATTAGGTTGGATAGTGTCACTGCTACCTGTGATGTCAATTCAGCTACCTTGTTATGAATCGTGTGTGCATTCAGATAGCGGAACAGGCACAAGGAGCCTGGGAAAGGGGCTTGACCGGCTGAATGGCCTCATTTTGTTCCTGTCAAACTGGCTCAATGGGCCGGAAGGTCACCACTTCCTGTGTTCACAACCAAGGATTGGAGAGACATGGAGCAGGTTCAGGGAGTCAAGGTACCTTGTATCATATTGTGCGGAATCCAGGTTGAATTTGTACGTGGGTTTGAAGAGGAGTTGTCCCTCCAGGAATCCATCCAGGATGGGTCGAGTTTTCTTCGCGTTGTTCAGCTGTTGAGGACAGGAAAAACTGAGAATGCTGGGAATCCACGCTTATTATACACACACACACACACACACTGTGTACGGGAGCTTCACTCTGTTTCTAACCCCGTGCTGTACCTGTCGTGGGAGTGTTTGATGGGGACGGTGTAGAGGGAGCTTTACTCTGTATCTAACCCCGTGCTGTACCTGTCCTGGGAGTGTTTGATGGGGACAGTGTAGAGGGAGCTTTACTCTGTATCTAACCCCGTGCTGTACCTGTCCTGGGAGTGTTTGATGGGGACAGTGTAGAGGGAGCTTTACTCTGTATCTAACCCCGTGCTGTACCTGTCCTGGGAGTGTTTGATGGGGACAGTGTAGAGGGAGCTTTATTCTGTATCTAACCCCGTGCTCTACCTGTCCTGGGAGTGTTTGATGGGGACAGTGTAGAGGGAGCTTTACTCTGTATCTAACCCCGTGCTGTACCTGTCCTGGGAGTGTTTGATGGGGACAGTGTAGAGGGAGCTTTACTCTGTATCTAACCCCGTGCTGTACCTGTCCTGGGAGTGTTTGATGGGGACAGTGTAGAGGGAGCTTTACTCTGTATCTAACCCCGTGCTGTACCTGTCCTGGGAGTGTTTGATGGGGACAGTGTAGAGGGAGCTTTACTCTGTATCTAACCCCGTGCTGTACCTGTCCTGGGAGTGTTTGATGGGGACAGTGTAGAGGGAGCTTTACTCTGTATCTAACCCCGTGCTGTACCTGGCCTGGGAGTGTTTGATGGGGACAGTGTAGAGGGAGCTTTACTCTGTATCTAACCCCGTGCTGTACCTGTCCTGGGAGTGTTTGATGGGGACAGTGTAGAGGGAGCTTTACTCTGTATCTAACCCCGTGCTGTACCTGTCCTGGGAGTGTTTGATGGGGACAGTGTAGAGGGAGCTTTACTCTGTATCTAACCCCGTGCTGTACCTGTCCTGGGAGTGTTTGATGGGGACAGTGTAGAGGGAGCTTTACTCTGTATCTAACCCCGTGCTGTCCTGTCCTGGGAGTGTTTGATGGGGAGTGTAGAGGGAACTTTACTCTGTATCTAATCCTGTTATATTTGGATAAAACCAAAGTGAGGGTGGCATGGTGACACAGTCGGTCTCACGGCGCTGAGGTCCCAGGTTCGATCCCGGCTCTGGGTCACTGTCGGTGTGGAGTTTGCTCATTCTCCCCGTGTCTGCATGGGTTTCGCCCCCACAACACAAAGATGTGCAGGGGAGGTGGATTCAACACGCTAAATTGCCCCTATTTGGAAAAATGAATTGGGTACTCTAAATTTATTTTTAAAAACACAAAGTGAACTGCTTTTCCACATTTGGGCCCTGAGACCGTTGCCCTGACCTGGTCCTTGTCCCACAGCAGGTGGTACCGCTTCTTGGTGATGGACTCCCGGATGAAGTGCAGCCCGTGATCAGCAATGCGAAAGTTTAGGTCCCCAAACCAGAAGATTAAACTGTGGGAGATGAGAATCGTTAATAACAGGAAAACAGCCAATATCCGTGACACCCTCGATTAGGTCCAGATCAATCAGTAATTGCAAAAGAAACACGAGCCAAGGCCCCTTTGTGTTTACCTTCGATCAGACTGGTCAGTCCAACGAGAATGGAGTTATTGCTCAATCAGTGAGCAACCTCCCAGGTGAAACCCCAGCATAGCGGTAAACTCAGAGGGTTAGTAACCGAGGCCCAGGCTGATGCTCTGGGGAACGGACACAGGTTCAAATCCCACCACAGCAGCTTGTGGAAATTAAATTGAATTAATAAAATCTGGAATATAAAGCTAGTCTCAGCAATGGCGACCGTTAAACTGTCGATTCTTGTAAAAACCCATTCACTGATGCCCCATTAGGGAAGGCAATCTGCCGTCCTTACCCGGTCTGGCCTACACGTGACTCCAGAGCCACAGCAACGTGGTTGACTCGGAACTCCCCCCCCCCCCCCCGAAATGGCCGTGTGAGCCGCTCAGTTGAAGGGCAATTAGGGATGGGCTACAGATGCTGGGTTACCCAGGGACATCCACATCACATCAAAGGATAAACATCAACGAGTCCACCACAGACCCAGCCACGAGGCGAGGAAAATCCCCAGTGGGGGGAGAGATCCGGGAGACATAGATCCAAACTCTCCTGTTCCTCTCAGGCATTTTCAGGAAGAGGAATACAGGGAAAATAAGAGTCTGGAAAAGGGTGGAGGTGGTGAGGGATCCAGAGATAAGGACATACAAATCTCTAAAAGGCACAGCCTCGGTTCACGTGGAGAAAAAAAAACACTGGGATTCATTCCCGGAGGGAGGTAATTGGGAAGTTGTATAGAATCCTGGTCTGTCCACACTTGGGAGCGATGGGAACAGTTATCGGCTCCGTATTATACAAAGAACATCGAGGCACTGCAGGTGGTGCAAACGGGACTGACCAGAAAATCAAAACTGAAACTATCAGGAAGGAACGAACAGACTGGCATTCTTTACACTGGGTGGGTGACCCAATCAAGAATGATGAGTTCACTCTCAAAGGTAGAGTTTGACAGAGGATGGATTCCCAGCGCCTTCATCAAGCACGGTGCACATCAATGCAAGGCAGGAGACTGGAGTCTGTCTCAGTCACGCAATTTCCCTTCCGTAAGTATGGTCTTTTTGCAATATCACAGCCGTCTCCCTGCCTGAGTCAAACTCGCCACCGACCATTACTCCGCAGCACAAACTATTGCTTAAATATTTCTTTGGGAGGAGCTACGACAACCGAATGCCGTGCAGGTATATTTTGTCCGTGAAAAACAAAGAACAATGAAACTCACTGGCCTTTAATACACAAATAAGATGTACCTTAATGGTCATTTCTACCAATGCATTCAAGTATTCTCAAACCATGTTCATGCTAAACCTACACACCAGACATGTTTTGAAACTCAGTGTTAATGTTTATATTCTGCAATGTTAAAAATCAGGCATAGGAAGTCAATTGAGCTTTATCTATTTTTCAGGGCAGCACAGCGGCGCAGTGGTTAGCACTGCTGCCTCGCGGCACTGAGGACCCGGGTTCGATCCCGGCTCTGGGTCACCGTCCGTGTGGAGTTTGCACATTCTCCCCGTGTCTGCGAGGGTTTCGCCCCCACAACCCAAAGATGTGCAGGGTAGGTGGATTTGCCACACTAAATTGCCCCTTAATTGGAAAAAACTAAAAGGGTACTCTAAATTTATAAAAAATTATTTTTCAAGCGCACAATAGCGCTAATCTTGGGTCAGTCATACACTGAGTGGACTGCCTTGCACGCCGAGTGGGCTGGGGGATGGGCTGCTGCGCACACTGAGCGGGCTGGCAGGGGGGGGGGGGGGGGGGGGGGGGGGGGGGGGGGAGGAGAACAAAGTAACGTACAGCACAGGAACAGGCCCTTCAGCCCTCCAAGCCTGCGCCGAAAGAAGAGAGACTGCGTTGCACCCCGAGGAGAAAAAAATGTTTGGACCAGTATTATTTCCCCATTTTAATGTTACTATGTTTCTTCCTTCTGGGGACAGGGCTGGTGGGGAGGACGGGGCTGGGGGCAATTATCTGTGATCGTGTGGGTCACACAGGCTCTGGCTGATACTCACTCGTGGTCGAAGATGGCACGTGCCTTTCTGTCGGTGAACTGCTGCATATCCAGAATCCGCTCAAACGAGTCTAGCCTCTGGTTGGTGTTCTCAATGTGAGCTGGTAGGTGACAGTTCAGGAAGCAGATCAGGTGTCCATAGATAGACAGGCGAACAACCACACCCCCTTTGTTACCCTGAGAGAGAGAGAATGTATGAGACACACACACACACAAAATAAAAGCCAGTAATGTGACCTCAGTGAAGGTCAATTCATAATTCAGGGCCAAGCCTAGCTCAGGGTAGGTGCCTGGAGCTCGCTGCCGGGGGGAGGTGGTGGAAGCAGGTATGATGGTGATGTTTAAGGGCCGTCTTGATAAACACATGAACGGAATGGGAATAGAGGGATATGGACCTCAGACGTGTAGAAGGTTTTAGGCAAGGCCGGCGCAGGCTTGGAGGGCCAAAGGGCCTGTTCCTTTGCTGTACTGTTCTTTTCTTTGTTGAGGTTAATGGAATGGTAGATTTGATCACAATGGGGAAAAAGTGATGCTTTCATTGAGCAGAGAGGGGCCTAAGGGTTGAATGACGAGGACCGGTTTCAGAGACTAGCCTGCATTCCCTGGAGTTTAGAAGATTGAGATGAGGAAAGAGGACTGAAGGATTCAATGGAGTCGACAAAGACCACCTACTTCCTCCAGTTGGGAGTGTGTGTGTGTGTGTGTGGGGGTGGGGGTGTGTGTGTGTGTGTGTGGGGGGGTGGGGGGTGTGCGATATTTGCTTGGTCTGGGTAATGGAGGTGTACGGAATTAAGGAGGTTAAGTGGAATTAAGATCAGGGCGTCACGGTGGTGCAGTGGTTAGCACTGCTGCCTCATGGCGCTGAGGACCCAGGTTCGAACCCAGCTCTGGGTCGCTGTCCCTGTGGAGTTTGCACCTTCTCCCCGTATCTGCGGTAGGTGGATTGGCCACGCTAAATTGTCCCTTAATTGGAAAAAAAAATGAATTGGGTACTCTTAAATTTATTTTTAAAAATTGGAATTAAGAAGCAGATCAGACACAATCAAACTGAATGGCAGGCCCGGCTGGAGGTGCTGAATAGTCTCTTCCCACTCTGATGCAAGTCTGACTTTGCACGAAAATATATTTCAGATCAACAACAACATACCACACCCTGAACACGATGATGAAGCATCAAGGCGGTTCTTGCAGGAACATTCTAAACAGAATTGGTACCAAAGAGTGTTGAGGTGACTGGAAGCTTGGTCAGAGGTTCGGAGGGGATATCTAGGAGTTGAGGGATGGAATTTCAGAGCTTAGGGTCTCAGTGGCTGAACAGAAATCAGAGTTAACACTTCAGATCCGTATGACCCTTCTTCAGCATTAAAGAGATGGAGAAATACACTGGATAAGAGGGAATGGAGCAGATGAGAAGGTCAGTGATTGGTGCGAGCTAGGAGAGATTGCAACAAAGATTCGCAGCAACAGAGGACATGTCAATGGCCGTGTGAAGGGCTACAGAAAGTGCTGATAGTGGCACGAAGACAGCAGAATGTGTTAACAGGAGAACACGGATCAGCGCTCAGTGAAATCAAAACTAAGAAACAAGTAACAGGTGGCCCAGTGGCGGAGATTTTGTTTTTGTAATGGGACAAATAATGTTTTGGATATATAAAAAAAAAGGTTAAGATGGACGAGAAAGGTCAAAGTTTCAAATTGCTGAACTCAAACGTCGAGTCCAGAGGGTGTAACGTGCCTAATTGGAAGGAGAGATGCTCCCCCTCCAACTTCACTGGAGTATTGCAGCAGGACAAGGATGGACATATGGGCATGAGAGCAAGATGCAGAGTTAAAACAGCACAAGACCAGATGGTCAGGGTCGTGCTTGTGGACAGAGCGAAGGTGTTTTGCAAAGTGATCACCCAGTCTGCGTTTCGTCTCCCCAGATGTAGAGGGGACCACATTGGCAGCGGCAAATACAGTGGACCACATTGAACGAGGTGCAAGTGAAACGCCGCTTAACCTGAAAGGAGTGTTTGGGACGCGAATAGTGAGGGGGAGGAAGTAAAGGGGCAGGTGTTACACCGTCTGCGATTGTACAGGAAGTTGTTGTGGGAAGGGGACGCGTGGGGCGTTGGGGGGGGGGGGGGTGATGGAGACGTGGGCCAGGGTGTCAGGGAGCAAGTGGTCCCTGTGGAATGCTGACAGGGAGGTGGGGGGTGAGGAGAGGATGCGTTTCATGGGGAGAATCATGCTGGAGTTGGAATGTGGCGACTAGGGGATTTTCACAGTAACTTCACTGCAGTGTTAATGTGAGCCTGCTGGTGACAATGAAGATTATTATCTGGTCGCTATCTCACAGTGGGACCTTGCGTGGTGCCAATTAGCGGTTGCAGTTGCCACATTACAACAGTGACTACATTTCTCTGACTGTAAAGATCATGAGAATGTCGTGAGGCCATGAAAGGTGCGAGACAAATGCAAGTTCTTTATTCCTTTCTCTCTCTCTCCACACACACACATGCTGTATGAAATGAAATTAAATGAAAATCGCTTATTGTCACGAGTAAGCTTCAATGAAGTTACTGTGAAAAGCCCCTAGTCGCCACATTCCGGCACCTGTCCGGGGAGGCTGGTATGGGACACACACACTCATTTGGACAGTCAAATGGGTTGACACACAAGGAGAAGTTTGTACTACACAAAGATTTGGTAACTAATGCCTCAATCTCACACATGAATTCCTCTCATGGGGGCTGATGACAGTCACACACATGCAGCTAAACCCAGAAGGTATTTTTTTGGGATGGCAAAATTCATTAATGGGCTGTGGTGTCACTGGCTGGACCCAGTATATTGCCCATCCCTAATTGCTACTGTGTGGTGGTGAGCTGCCTTCTTGATCCAGTGCACTCCATGTAGGTACACCCACAGTGCTGTTAGGGAGGGAGTTCCAGGATGTTTCCCCAGTGACAGTGAAGGAACGGCCGATATATTTCCAAGTCAGGGTGGTGAGTGACTTGGAGGGGAACCTCCAGGTGGTGGGGTTCCCAAGTATCTGCTGGGTGTTTCCAACGCCACCTCTTGCAATATTTTTATAACCAATCTGTATTCACTCTTCCCCCACCTTCAGCTTTCGCCTCCTGGTGTTAGTGGGCCGGTGATTATTTATTCACGCGGTGGGCAAGTTCGAAAGCTATTCGTCTCCGAATGGCTTCACCAGCCAAATGCTCCCACGCTCCCCACTCTCGGATGTTTCCAGTCTTCCCAACTGACGGGATCTGAACCCATCAGTCAGGTTCAGGACAATGACAGCCAGGCTGCGCCGAGACAGGAGGGGCTTAACACAGCAGCAGGGCAGAGAGGGGACAATGAAGGGGTGACGGCTGGAGATGAAGTAATCCCTTTACCCAGTATCCAAACAGGCCAGTCCGGGTGTAATTGGTCTCCAAATCCCGGATGTAAGGCAGGTGCAAACACTTGACAAAGATCAGCAGTAGGACACCTTGCATCCGGATTGAGGTTATCTGGTGAGAGAGAGGTCAGAGGTTAAAAGTTAGAAACCATTCCATTCGCTTTCTCCCCTTCCCGCTATTTGGTGCCCTCTGTTGGGGAACCTGTTCCACAGGCCGCAGGACCCCCTCCCACACGGATGGCTGGTGAATGGGTACAGGGAAACCGGATGTACCCCGTTTCACTGATCGAGAGGACCATGGACAGGGTGCTGGGGAGGGAAGTGAGAATAAAGGCGCCACATTAATCAGTTGCTGAACTGTAATGAATTGCCTCCTTCAATCTCCTTGTTTAACTGTCACACAGCTTCCAAGCTGCTGTGGGGCCTCAGTGAAGGAATCCATTGTGTGACCGAATTAGGTCAGCCCAGTGCGTCAACCACAGGGGCAGACAGTGACTCAAAGAGCTGGAGCTTGAAAACTAGGTCGGCAAATCACCGCAGTTACACAGCTACTCTCCGAGACACAGAGTTGGACACACTCGGACCCGGGCATATACGCGCAAACCCCGGACACACCCTCCTCCTGCCCCTCGGACACACCCTCCTCCCTGCCCCGCGGACACACCCTCCTCCCTGCCCCCCTCCCCCTCGGACACACCCTCCTCCCTGCCAACCTCCCCCTCGGACACACCCTCCTCCCTGCCACCCTCCCCCTCGGACACACCCTCCTCCCTGCCACCCTCCCCCTCGGACACACCCTCCTCCCTGCCCCGCGGACACACCCTCCTCCCTGCCTCCTCCTCCCTGCCCCGCGGACACACCCTCCTCCCTGCCCCCCGGACACACCCTCCTCCCTGCCCCTCGGACACACCCTCCTCCCTGCCCCCCGGACACACCCTCCTCCCTGCCCCCCGGACACACCCTCCTCCCTGCCCCCCGGACACACCCTCCTCCCTGCCCCCCGGACACACCCTCCTCCCTGCCCCTCGGACACACCCTCCTCCCTTGCCCCACGGAGACACCCTCCTCCCCGCCTCCTCCTCCCTGCCCCGCGGACACACCCTCCTCCCTGCCCCGCGGACACACCCTCCTCCCTGCCCCTCGGACACACCCTCCTCCCTGCCCCGCGGACACACCCTCCCCCTCGGACACACCCTCCTCCCTGCCACCCTCCCCCTCGGACACACCCTCCTCCCTGCCCCCCGGACACACCCTCCTCCCTGCCCCTCGGACACACCCTCCTCCTCCCCCTCGGACACACCCTCCTCCCTGCCCCCCGGACACACCCTCCTCCCTGCCCCCCGGACACACCCTCCTCCCTGCCCCTCGGACACACCCTCCTCCCTGCCCCTCGGACACACCCTCCTCCCTCCCCCTCGGACACACCCTCCTCCTGCCCCCCGGACACACCCTCCTCCCTGCCCCCCGGACACACCCTCCTCCCTGCCCCCCGGACACACCCTCCTCCCTGCCCCCCGGACACACCCTCCTCCCTGCCCCCCGGACACACCCTCCTCCCTGCCCCCCGGACACACCCTCCTCCCTGCCCCCTCGGACACACCCTCCTCCCTGCCCCCCGGACACACCCTCCTCCCTGCCCCCCTCCCCCGCGGACACACCATCCTCCCTGCCCCTCGGACACACCCTCCTCCCCGCCTCCTCCTCCCAGCCTCCCTCCCCCTCGGACACACCCTCCTCCCTGCCCCCCTCCCTCGCGGACACACCCTCCTCCCTGCCCCTCGGACACCCCCTCCTCCCCTCCCCCCTCCCCCCCGGACACCCTCCTCCCCGGACACACCCTCATCCCTGCCCCGAGGGCACACCCTCCTCCCCGCCCCCTCCCCCCCGGACACCCTCCTCCCCGGACACACCCTCCTCCCTGCCCCGCGGACACACCCTCCTCCCTCCCCCCCCCGGACACACCCTCCTCCCTGCCCCGCGGACACACCCTCCTCCCCGCCCCCCTCCCCCCCGGACACACCCTCCTCCCTGCCCCCCCGGACACACCCTCCTCCCTGCCTCCTCCTCCCTCCCCCTCGGACACACCCTCCTCCCTGCCCCGCGGACACACCCTCCTCCCTCCCCTCGGACACACCCTCCTCCCCGCCGACACACCCTCCTCCCTGCCCCCCTCCCCCTCGGACACACCCTCCTCCCCGCCCCCCTCCCCCTCAGACACACCCTCCTCCCTGCCCCGCGGACACACCCTCCTCCCCGCATCCCTGCCCCCCCTCGGACACACCCTCCTCCCCGCCCCCCTCCCCCTCGGACACACCCTCCTCCCCGCCTCCCTCGGACACACCCCTCCTCCCCGCCCCCCTCCCCCGCGGACACACCCTCCTCCCCTCCTCCCTGCCCCCCTCGGACACACCCTCCTCCCCGCCCCCCTCCCCCGCGGACACACCCTCCTCCCCGCCTCCCTGCCCCCCTCCCCCTTGGACACACCCTCCTCCCCGCCTCCCTCGGACACACCCTCCTCCCCGCCCCCCTCCCCCGCGGACACACCCTCCTCCCTGCCCCCCTCGGACACACCCTCCTCCCCGCCCCCCTCCCCCGCGGACACACCCTCCTCCCCGCCTCCCTGCCCCCCTCCCCCTTGGACACACCCTCCTCCCCGCCTCCCTGCCCCCCTCGGACACACCCTCCTCCCTGCCCCGCGGACACACCCTCCTCCCCGCCTCCCTGCCCCCCTCCCCCTTGGACACACACACTCATTCGGACAGTCAAATGGGTTGGCACACAAGGAGAAGTTTGTACTACACAAAGTTTTGGTAACTAATGCCTCAATCTCACACATGAATTCCTCTCATGGGGGCTGATGACAGTCACACACATGCAGCTAAACCCAGAAGGTTTTTTTTGGGATGGCAAAATTCATTAATGGGCTGTGGTGCCACTGGCTGGACCCAGTATATTGCCCATCCCTAATTGCCACTGTGTGGTGGTGAGCTGCCTTCTTGATCCAGTGCACTCCATGTAGGTACACCCACAGCGCTGTTAGGGAGGGAGTTCCAGGATGTTGCCCCAGTGACAGTGAAGGAACGGCCGATATATTTCCAAGTCAGGGTGGTGAGTGACTTGGAGGGGAACCTCCAGGTGGTGGGGTTCCCAGCTATCTGCTACACTTGTCCTTCTAAATGGTAGTGGTCGTGGGTTTGGAAACATCATTTATATTCCAGTCCCATTGAGATAAAGAACAACATTCCAGTCACTTTTTGATTGATGCCTGAACCTGTCTGCTATTCAGCTTCAGATTTACCTTAACATAGCCCAGGGGAGCCAGTGATGATGTGAATAAGATTGTCCAGGGGTCATTAAACGCCAGGTCAATGAGGAACGAAGACAGCTTCGAGTTCACTTCCTGTAAACTAATCAAACCATCACAATGAGGCGTCACATTAACCCACTGGCCACCAATCATCTCCCAGATCCCGTCGGCAACAATCACCAACCCCTCATCACCCACCCACCCACATCCGCTCTTCACCACCCACCCAACCCCTCACCCTAATCACCCCTCACCCACCCACCCCCATCCGCTCATCACCACCCACCCAACCCATCACCCACATCCGCTCATCACCTCCCACCCAACCCATTACCCCTCACCCACCCACCCCCATCCGCTCATCACCACCCACCCAACCCCTCACCCACCCCCACCCCCTCATCACCCACCCAACCCATTACCCCTCACCCACCCACCCCCATCCGCTCATCACCACCCACCCAACCCCTCACCCTAATCACCCCTCACCCACCCACCCCCATCCGCTCATCACCACCCACCCAACCCATCACCCACGCCCACCGTTCACCACCCACCCAACCCCTCACCCACGCCTACTCCATCACGACCCACCCAACCCATCACCCCTCACCCACCCACCCCCATCCGCTCATCACCTCCCACCCAACCCATCACCCCATACCCACCCACCCCCATCCGCTCATCACCACCCACCCAACCCATTACCCCTCACCCACCCACCCCCATCCGCTCATCACCTCCCACCCAACCCCTCACCCACCCACCCCCATCCGCTCATCACCTCCCACCCAACCCATCACCCCCATCCGCTCATCACCTCCCACCCAACCCATCACCCCCATCCGCTCATCACCACCCACCCAACCCATCACCCCTCACCCACCCACCCCCATCCGCTCATCACCTCCCACCCACCCCCATCCACTCATCACCTCTCACCCACCCCTACCCCCTCATCACCACCCACCCAACCCATCACCCACATCCGCTCATCACCTCCCACCCAACCCCTCACCCACGCCCACTCCCTCATCACCTCCCACCCAACCCATCACCCCTCACCCACCCCCATCCACTCATCACCACCCACCCAACCCATCACCCCCATCCGCTCATCACCTCCCACCCAACCCCTCACCCACCCACCCCCATCCGCTCATCACCTCCCACCCAACCCATCACCCCATCCGCTCATCACCACCCACCCAACCCATCACCCCTCACCCACCCCCATCCGCTCATCACCACCCACCCAACCCATCACCCCTCACCCACCCACCCCCATCCACTCATCACCTCTCACCCACCCCTACCCCCTCATCACCACCCACCCAACCCCTCACCCACCCCTACCCCCTCATCACCACCCACCCAACCCATCACCCACATCCCCTCATCACCTCCCACCCAACCCCTCACCCACGCCCACTCCCTCATCACCTCCCACCCAACCCATCACCCCTCACCCACCCCCATCCGCTCATCACCACCCACCCAACCCATCACCCACCCCCTTATCACCACCCACCAAACCCTCACCCACCCCCACCTCACTACCCACCCAACCCATTACCCCTCACCCACCCACCCCCATCCGCTCATCACCTCTCACCCACCCCTACCCCCTCATCACCACCCACCCAACCCCTCACCCACCCCTACCCCCTCATCACCACCCACCCAACCCATCACCCACATCCCCTCATCACCTCCCACCCAACCCCTCACCCACGCCCACTCCCTCATCACCTCCCACCCAACCCATCACCCCTCACCCACCCCCATCCGCTCATCACCACCCACCCAACCCATCACCCACCCCCACCCCCTCATCACCACCCACCAAACCCTCACCCACCCCCACCTCATTACCCCTCACCCACCCACCCCCATCCGCTCATCACCCACCCACCCCCAACCCCTCATCCCCACCCACCCCAAAAACAATCTCCATGCCATCACCAGTGCAAAAACCAACCTACCTGACACTACTGCCCACCCACCACCACCAACCATGGCCTCGGCCCCAGCCCCACCAACTTTAACCACCCTGCCCCAGCAACCACTCTGGGTCACTCAGCCCTCACGAGTGGCTGTGCGAGGCTATCCCGAGTTCATCAAGCCTACCCTAATGGTATCACCACCATGTCCCCCTCCCGCCCCCTTAATGGGGCTGTTTAGCTCACTGGGCTAACTCGCTGGCTTTGAAAGCAGACCAAGGCAGGCCAGCAGCACGGTTCGATTCCCGTAACAGCCTTCCCGAACAGGCGCCGGAATGTGGCGACTTGGGCTTTTCAAAGTAACTTCATTTGAAGCCTACTCGTGACAATAAGCCATTTTCATTTCATTTCCATATGGTAGCACCGGCCCCCACCCCAGGTCCTACAACACCGCCATCACCCGCCCCAGGCCCCAAAACACTGCCAGCCCCACCCTATGACCCTGCCCTTACCCAATTATGTACATGTCCGGATCTTGCGCCTGAATATCCAACTGGAGTAAACTGGTGACATCATTGGGAGGAGCAGCCGTTCCAACATTCCAGGTCAATATATGAAGTCTGGAGAGAGAGAGAGAGAGAATGTGACACGTCACAGACATAAACACTGCTTTCTGAAACTTCATCACAGTAACGGATTCAGGGAGTTGGGAAGTTCTCAGTGCTCGGAACGCTCAATCCCAGCTAGTGTTAAGCAAGAGACCCGTACCCCAGTGAGAGTCAGTGTGTATGGGACCCGTAACCCAGTGAGAGTCAGTGTGTGTGGGACCCGTACCCCAGTGAGAGTCAGTGTGTGTGGGACCCGCACCCTAGCGAGAGTCTGTGTGTGTGGGACCCGCACCCCAGTGAGAGTCAGAGTGTGTGGGACCCGTACCCCAGAGAGAGTCAGTGTGTGTGGGACCCGTACCCCAGTGAGAGTCAGAGTGTGTGGGACCCGTACCCCAGAGAGAGTCAGTGTGTGTGGGACCCGTACCCCAGAGAGAGTCAGTGTGTGTGGGACCCGTACCCCAGTGAGAGTCAGTGCGTGTGGGACCCGCACCCTAGCGAGAGTCTGTGTGTGTGGGACCCGCACCCCAGTGAGAGTCTGTGTGTGTGGGACCCGCACCCCAGTGAGAGTCAGTGTGTGTGGGACCCGTACCCCTGAGAGAGTCAGTGTGTGTGTAACCCGTACCCCAGAGAGTCAGTGCGTGTGGGACCCGTACCGCAGGGAGAGTCAGTGTGTGTGGGACCCGTACCCCAGTGAGAGACAGTGTCTGTGGAACCCCTATCCCAGTGAGAGTCAGTGTGTGTGGGACCCGTACCCCAGTGAGTCAGTGTGTGTGGAACCCGTACCCCAGGGAGAGTCAGTGTGTGTGGGACCCATACCCCAGTGAGAGTCAGTGTGTGTGGGACCCGTACCCCAGTGAGTCAGTGTGTGTGGAACCCGTACCCCAGGGAGAGTCAGTGTGTGTGGGACCCATACCCCAGTGAGAGTCAGTGTGTGGGGGACCTGGACCCCAGTGAGAGTCAGTGTGTGTGGGACCCGTACCCCAGTGAGAGTCAGTGTGTGTGTGGAACCCGTACCCCAGTGAGAGTCAGTGTGTGTGGGACCCATACCCCAGTGAGAGTCAGTGTGTGTGGGACCCATACCCCAGTGAGAGTCAGTGTGTGTGGAACCCGTACCCCAGTGAGAGTCAGTGTGTGTGGAACCCGTCCCCCAGTGAGAGTCAGTGTGTGTGGAACCCGTACCCCAGTGAGAGTCAGTGTGTGTGGAACCCGCACCCCAGTGAGAGTCAGTGTGTGTGGGACCCGTACCCCAGTGAGAGTCAGTGTGTGGAACCCGTACCCCAGTGAGAGTCAGTGGATGTGAAATCAGGTGAGTGGGTTCAATCACACTGGGAGCTGAACAGGATGCTTGGCTTAACTCACTTTTCATTCAAAATAAAGTCTCGAACTAACCAGCTCCAACTAATCCCAACCTTTGGACTGTGGCACCATTGAGCAGGGATTTCTCACTGAATGGGCCGGTGTTAAATAAAACCAATTCAACAGCTTCCTCCTTTCATATTTATCCCTTTTTTTCTCTCCTCCCCCACAGCGGCCTATCAGTCTCTCCTCCCCCACAGCAGTCTCTCAGCCTATCTATCTATCTCTCCATCTGCCTGTCTCTTGTCTGCGCCTCTCTCCTCCCCACGTGTTTCCCTCGATCGGTCACTCTGCCTTGACTGTCTCTGTCTTTCTGCATCTTTGTTGCTTTCTCGGCCCCTGTCCCTCATTGGCTTTGTCCATCTGTGTGTTTTTTCTTTCTCTCGCTCTCTCTCTCCCTCCCTCCATCCCTCTCTCTCCCAGTCCCAGCCTAAGCAGAGTTCCAAGGAGATTACAAGATTAATCCTCTTTCCGTTATACAATGGACCCAGCTCCAATTAGTGAAGCTCCTGCTAACAAGCTAATACAGAGCGACCCACTCACCCATGTATTTGATAACAGATGTATTAGGAAAACAGGATCACATGGTATTTATGGACCGATGCGAGCTTGGGTATCACTGGCCACCAGGAGCTGTGAACAGCAGGTTTCCTGACTGGGAAAGGGGAAAATAGGTTCTCCAATGGCATCAGTCCTTGGGGATATTCTTATTCCGGTTATATTCATGGCTGGGTTTGTCCACAGTAAATAGATTTTTGTATTTTGCAGACAATGTAAATCACGAGCAGGATAATAACAAAATCACTACAGTGCAGAGGGAGGCTATTCAGGCCATTGGGTCTGCACTGACCCTCTGAAAAAGCTCTCACCTCGGCCCACTCACCCACCCTATCCCCGTAACCCCACCTAACCTCTGCACCAGGACACCCAGATCCCTCTGTACCAAGACACCCAGATCCCTCTGTACCAGGACACCCCCAGGTCCCTCTGTACCAGGACACCCCCAGGTCCCTCTGTACCAGGGCACCCCCAGGTCCCTCTGTACCAGGGCACCCCCAGGTCCCTCTGTACCAGGGCACCCCCAGGTCCCTCTGTACCAGGGAACCCCCAGGTCCCTCTGTACCAGGGCACCCCCAGGTCCCTCTGTACCAGGGCACCCCCAGGTCCCTCTGTACCAGGGCACCCCCAGGTCCCTCTGTACCAGGGCACCCCCCAGGTCCCTCTGTACCAGGGCACCCCCAGGTCCCTCTGTACCAGGGCACCCCCAGGTCCCTCTGTACCAGGGCACCCCCAGGTCCCTCTGTACCAGGGCACCCCCAGGTCCCTCTGTACCAGGGCACCCCCAGGTCCCTCTGTACCAGGGCGCCCCCAGGTCCCTCTGTACCAGGGCGCCCCCAGGTCCCTCTGTACCAGGGCGCCCCCAGGTCCCTCTGTACCAGGGCGCCCCCAGGTCCCTCTGTACCAGGGCGCCCCCAGGTCCCTCTGTACCAGGGCGCCCCCAGGTCCCTCTGTACCAGGGCGCCCCCAGGTCCCTCTGTACCAGGGCGCCCCCAGGTCCCTCTGTACCAGGGCGCCCCCAGGTCCCTCTGTACCAGGGCGCCCCCAGGTCCCTCTGTACCAGGGCGCCCCCAGGTCCCTCTGTACCAGGGCGCCCCCAGGTCCCTCTGTACCAGGGCGCCCCCAGGTCCCTCTGTACCAGGGCGCCCCCAGGTCCCTCTGTACCAGGGCGCCCCCAGGTCCCTCTGTACCAGGGCGCCCCCAGGTCCCTCTGTACCAGGGCACCCAGGTCCCTCTGTACCAGGGCACCCAGGTCCCTCTGTACCAGGGCACCCAGGTCCCTCTGTACCAGGGCACCCAGGTCCCTCTGTACCAGGGCACCCAGGTCCCTCTGTACCAGGGCACCCAGGTCCCTCTGTACCAGGGCACCCAGGTCCCTCTGTACCAGGGCACCCAGGTCCCTCTGTACCAGGGCACCCAGGTCCCTCTGTACCAGGGCACCCAGGTCCCTCTGTACCAGGGCACCCAGGTCCCTCTGTACCAGGGCACCCAGGTCCCTCTGTACCCGGGCACCCAGGTCCCTCTGTACCCGGGCACCCAGGTCCCTCTGTACCCGGGCACCCAGGTCCCTCTGTACCCGGGCACCCAGGTCCCTCTGTACCCGGGCACCCAGGTCCCTCTGTACCCGGGCACCCAGGTCCCTCTGTACCCGGGCACCCAGGTCCCTCTGTACCCGGGCACCCAGGTCCCTCTGTACCCGGGCACCCAGGTCCCTCTGTACCCGGGCACCCAGGTCCCTCTGTACCCGGGCACCCAGGTCCCTCTGTACCCGGGCACCCAGGTCCCTCTGTACCCGGGCACCCAGGTCCCTCTGTACCCGGGCACCCAGATCCCTCTGTACCCGGGCACCCAGGTCCCTCTGTACCCGGGCACCCAGGTCCCTCTGTACCCGGGCACCCAGGTCCCTCTGTACCCGGGCACCCAGGTCCCTCTGTACCCGGGCACCCAGGTCCCTCTGTACCCGGGCACCCAGGTCCCTCTGTACCCGGGCACCCAGGTCCCTCTGTACCCGGGCACCCAGATCCCTCTGTACCCGGGCACCCAGATCCCTCTGTACCCGGGCACCCAGATCCCTCTGTACCCGGGCACCCAGATCCCTCTGTACCCGGGCACCCAGATCCCTCTGTACCCGGGCACCCAGATCCCTCTGTACCAGGGCACCCAGATCCCTCTGTACCAGGGCACCCAGATCCCTCTGTACCAGGGCACCCAGATCCCTCTGTACCAGGGCACCCAGATCCCTCTGTACCAGGGCACCCAGATCCCTCTGTACCAGGGCACCCAGATCCCTCTGTACCAGGGCACCCAGATCCCTCTGTACCAGGGCACCCAGATCCCTCTGTACCAGGGCACCCAGATCCCTCTGTACCAGGGCACCCAGATCCCTCTGTACCAGGGCACCCAGATCCCTCTGTACCAGGGCACCCAGATCCCTCTGTACCAGGGCACCCAGATCCCTCTGTACCAGGGCACCCAGATCCCTCTGTACCAGGGCACCCAGATCCCTCTGTACCAGGGCACCCAGATCCCTCTGTACCAGGGCACCCAGATCCCTCTGTACCAGGGCACCCAGATCCCTCTGTACCAGGGCACCCAGATCCCTCTGTACCAGGGCACCCAGATCCCTCTGTACCAGGGCACCCAGATCCCTCTGTACCAGGGCACCCAGATCCCTCTGTACCAGGGCACCCAGATCCCTCTGTACCAGGGCACCCAGATCCCTCTGTACCAGGGCACCCAGATCCCTCTGTACCAGGGCACCCAGATCCCTCTGTACCAGGGCACCCAGATCCCTCTGTACCAGGGCACCCAGATCCCTCTGTACCAGGGCACCCAGATCCCTCTGTACCAGGGCACCCAGATCCCTCTGTACCAGGGCACCCAGATCCCTCTGTACCAGGGCACCCAGATCCCTCTGTACCAGGGCACCCAGATCCCTCTGTACCAGGGCACCCAGATCCCTCTGTACCAGGGCACCCAGATCCCTCTGTACCAGGGCACCCAGATCCCTCTGTACCAGGGCACCCAGATCCCTCTGTACCAGGGCACCCAGATCCCTCTGTACCAGGGCACCCAGATCCCTCTGTACCAGGGCACCCAGATCCCTCTGTACCAGGGCACCCAGATCCCTCTGTACCAGGGCACCCAGATCCCTCTGTACCAGGGCACCCAGATCCCTCTGTACCAGGGCACCCAGATCCCTCTGTACCAGGGCACCCAGATCCCTCTGTACCAGGGCACCCAGATCCCTCTGTACCAGGGCACCCAGATCCCTCTGTACCAGGGCACCCAGATCCCTCTGTACCAGGGCACCCAGATCCCTCTGTACCAGGGCACCCAGATCCCTCTGTACCAGGGCACCCAGATCCCTCTGTACCAGGGCACCCAGATCCCTCTGTACCAGGGCACCCAGATCCCTCTGTACCAGGGCACCCAGATCCCTCTGTACCAGGGCACCCAGATCCCTCTGTACCAGGGCACCCAGATCCCTCTGTACCAGGGCACCCAGATCCCTCTGTACCAGGGCACCCAGATCCCTCTGTACCAGGGCACCCAGATCCCTCTGTACCAGGGCACCCAGATCCCTCTGTACCAGGGCACCCAGATCCCTCTGTACCAGGGCACCCAGATCCCTCTGTACCAGGGCACCCAGATCCCTCTGTACCAGGGCACCCAGATCCCTCTGTACCAGGGCACCCAGATCCCTCTGTACCAGGGCACCCAGATCCCTCTGTACCAGGGCACCCAGATCCCTCTGTACCAGGGCACCCAGATCCCTCTGTACCAGGGCACCCAGATCCCTCTGTACCAGGGCACCCAGATCCCTCTGTACCAGGGCACCCAGATCCCTCTGTACCAGGGCACCCAGATCCCTCTGTACCAGGGCACCCAGATCCCTCTGTACCAGGGCACCCAGATCCCTCTGTACCAGGGCACCCAGATCCCTCTGTACCAGGGCACCCAGATCCCTCTGTACCAGGGCACCCAGATCCCTCTGTACCAGGGCACCCAGATCCCTCTGTACCAGGGCACCCAGATCCCTCTGTACCAGGGCACCCAGATCCCTCTGTACCAGGGCACCCAGATCCCTCTGTACCAGGCCACCCAGATCCCTCTGTACCAGGGCACCCAGATCCCTCTGTACCAGGCCACCCAGATCCCTCTGTACCAGGGCACCCAGATCCCTCTGTACCAGGCCACCCAGATCCCTCTGTACCAGGCCACCCAGATCCCTCTGTACCAGGGCACCCCCAGATCCCTCTGTACCAGGGCACCCCCAGATCCCTCTGTACCAGGGCACCCCCAGATCCCTCTGTACCAGGGCACCCCCAGATCCCTCTGTACCAGGGCACCTCCAGATCCCTCTGTACCAGGGCACCTCCAGATCCCTCTGTACCAGGGCACCCAGATCCCTCTGTACCAGGGCACCCAGATCCCTCTGTACCAGGGCACCCCCAGATCCCTCTGTACCAGGGCACCCAGATCCCTCTGTACCAGGGCACCCCCAGATCCCTCTGTACCAGGGCACCCAGATCCCTCTGTACCAGGACACGCAGATCCCGCTGCACCTCAAATTCTGCAAGCTCTCTACATTTAAACAGTATGGTGTTTTTTCCTGCCAAAGTGGGCAACCTCCCATTTTCCCACATCATAGCCCATTTGCCAAATTTTTGCCCATTCATTTAGCCTCTCTATACCCCTTAACACATTTTCTATCTTCTCTTGAAACGTACTTTCTTGGGAATTATATCACTGTTCCTTCACTGTCGCGGGGTCAAATCTTGGAATTCGCTCCCTAACAGCACTGTGGGTGTACCTACACACCTCAGGGACCTTTTTTAAAAAATTGTTCATGGGATGTGGGGCATCACTGGTTCAGACAGCAATTGTTGCCCATCCCTAACTACCCTTGGACTGAGTTGCCGGCTTGGCCATTTCAGAGGGCAGCTAAGAGTCAGCCTCATTACTGTGACCTGGAGTCACGGGTAGGTCAGACCCAGGTGAGGACAGTGAAGGACATTAGTGAACCAGGGTGGGTGTTTCTGACGATTGCCAATGGTTTCAAGGTCATCTTTAGACATTTAATTCCAGCTTTTTAAAAAATTCAAATTTCACCGTCTGCTGGGTGGGATTCGAACCCATTACCCTGGGACTCTGGGTCACCAGTGAAGTGACAATACCACTGCCATCCCTAAGTGCAGCTGTTAAAGAAGGCAGCTGACCACCACATTCTCACGGCCAATTAGGAATGAGCAATAAATGTTGACCTAGCCAGCGACGCCAACATCCCATCAATTAATGTTTTTAAATCCCTTACCCCAAGACTCAATAGGACTTTGTAAGGTTGCGAGGTTCAAGTTGGATAGTAGGACAAATTATTTCAAAGAGCTGCCACAGGCACGATGGACATTATGGCCGCTTTCTGTGCTGTAAGATTTTGCTTCAATCAGGACTCACTGAGTTACTGATTTTACTTTCCCCACAGTCGGAGCCTCTTATTCAAGGACTTTATAGAAGGCAGGTCTATGGGAATAAGCTTGAGTCCAGGGGAAAGACAGCAGAGTAACTCCACCCCGACCCCTCTCCCAATGGCTTTACGCCGTCTCGGTCACTTACCCAAACTTGACCGTTTTGTTCGCTCCCCGCACGACACTCAGTACCGTGGCAGGAAGGCAGCTCTCCATCTTCAGCCCTGGGAGGGGGGCAGGCTGAGCTGTCGGGGAGGAAGTCAGAAGCATTAGAAGAAGGGATTAGAATATAGAGAGAGGATGGTGGGTGGGGGTCGGGACAGAGTGAAGGGTGGGAGTTTGAAAACAATAAGGCAGAATATAACTTTAATCTAATGTTATAATTATGAGGTTTGTAAGATTCATATATTTTAGGATTGTTGCTTTCAATTGATGGTAAATAAAGGGGTAAACTGCCGGACAGTAATTTGGGTATTTTAAGAGATCAAAGAATAGCTTTCTGTTTTACTGAGAAGGTAGAGCAAGGTATTTACACTTGGGAGCAGTCTCTGAATTTACAAGTAGATTCAGGGTAGCTAAAGTTGCAGAAAGATGTGATTGGTATCAGAGGAATTCCTGCCAGCTGGCATTCCTCTGAGCTTCTTCCTGCTCCTCATGGCTGGGTCTGTCACCTCTGTGTCGTCCGCCGGGTCGTTCTCCGAAGTGGGAGGGGTGTACCTTATAGGTGCCCGTCTTTTCCTTGATGACCTCCTTGGAAGTTGTTCTTCCTCCTCCTCGGGGAGAGGTGGCACGGCGGCCTCGTCGAGTGTGTCCATCTCCGACTCTGATGACTGGATGACAGGGTCTGGAGAAATTGCTCGGGGCTGGGGTGTGGGTATCCTTTCCGTCTGGGCTATCCCAGCTTGAGGCGGTCCTGCTTCGCCTGCCTCCAGGTGTGGTTCCGCTGCCCTTATTTGGTCTAGGTGTTTCTTCAGCACCTTACCTCCTATCGAAACCTCATAGGATATGGGCCCCGTTTGGAACTCTACCGTGCCTTTGACCCACGTTGGTCCATTCCCATAATTCTTGACCCAAACCGGTGCCCCTGATTCTACCCTATCCATTCCCTTCATAATTTTATAAGTTTCTATAAGATTCTCCCTCATTCTTCAAAATTCCAACGAGTATAGAACATACAGTGCGGAAGGAGGCCATTTGGCCCATCGAGTCTGCACTAGCCCACTTAAGCCCTCACTTCCACCCTATCCCCATAACCCCTCCTAACCCTTTTGGGCAATTTACCATGGCCAATCCACCTAACCTGCACGTCTTTGGACTGTGGGAGGAAACCGGAGCACCCGGACGAAACCCACGCAGACACGGGGAGAACGTGCAGACTCCACACAGACAGTGATCCAGCGGGGAATTGAACCTGGGACCCTAGAGCTGTGAAGCCACATTGCTAGCCAATTGTACTTAGTCCCGGTCTACTCAGTCTTTCTTCATAAATTAATCGTCAACTCCAGAATCAACCTAGTGAATCTTCTCTGCACCTCTCCAGTGGCAGTCCATCCTTTCTCACTAAGATCAGAACTTTACACAGTGCTCCAGGTGTGGCCTCACCAGCACCCTATACAGCTGCAACATAACCTCCCCGTTTTCAAACTCCATCTCTCTCGCAATGAAGGACAAAACTCCATTTGCCGCCTTAATTACTTAATGCGCCAGCAAACCAACGTTTTGTGACTCATGCACAAGGACACCCAGGTCCCTCTGCACAGCAGCATGCTGCAATTTTTAAAAACTATTTAAATATTAGTCCCTTTTGCTGTTATTCCTACCAAAATGGATGATTTCATATTCACCAACACTGAACTCCATCTGCCAGACCCTTGCCCACTCACTTAAACTATCTATATCCCTCTGCAGATTGTGTGTCCGCTGCACGCTTGGCTCCACTACTCATCTTAGTGGGCTGGTGCAGACTCAATGGGCCGAATGACCTCCTTCAGCACTGTGAATTCTATGGTCTGTGAACTTTGACACATTACACTTGGTCCCGAACTCCACTATCATTGTCACCACCTCAGCGAGATTGCAGATTAATCTTCTAACGTGAAGGGAATAAACACCTGGTCTGTGAGACCGGTCTTCGTATTTGAATGCTTTTAGCCCCAGTATGATTGTGATAAAGCTGTCGTACGCCCTTCAAGGTAACAACCCAGCTACTCCAGATGGGGCAGCACGGTAGCACAGTGGCTAGCACTGTGACTTCACAGCTCAAGGGTCCCAGGTTCGAGTCCCGGCCTGGGTCACTGTCTGTGCGGAGTCTGCACGTTCTCCCCGTGTCTGGGTGGGTTTCCTCCGGGTGCTCCGGTTTCCTCCCACAGTCCAAAAACGTGCAGGTTAGGTGGATTGGCCATGCTAAATTGCCCTTAGTGACCAAAGGATATGGCGAGAATGCGGGTAAGTGGTTCTGAGACCACAAATAGATCCGCCATGTTTTTATAGAATGGCGGAGCAGGCTCGAAGGGCCGGACGGTCTACTTCTGCTCCTAGTTCGTATCTTATGTTCAAAGGGTTAGGAGAGGTTATGGGGTTAGGGTGGAAGTGAGGGTTTGAGTGGGTCGGTGCAGACTCGATGGGCTGAATGGCCTCCTGCATTGTATGTTCTGACAGGAGGAAGTCATTGTGGTTACAGCTCAGTCTGCAGCCTGCTGTTTATCATCTCCATGCTCCTGTACTTTCCAAAATATAATATTTTGAAATGAAGCAAAAAAACTCAAAACAACCACTCAACCTAATAGTCACTTAGCTGTGTCTGTAACCCCGTGCTGGGGGCGGGGGGGGGGGGGGGGGGCCCAGGGTGGGGGGGGGGGGGGCCCGGGGGGGGGGGGGAGAGGGGGCCCAGGGTGGGGGGGGGGGTGAGGGGGGCCTGGGGGGGGGGGGGTGTGAGGGGGGCCCGGGGGGGGGGGGGAGAGGGGGGCCCAGGGTGGGGGGGGTGAGGGGGGCCCGGGGTGGGGGGGGGTGAGGGGGGCCTGGGGGGGGGGGGGTGAGGGGGGCCCAGGGTGGGGGGGCCCAGGTTGGGGGGGGGTGAGGGGGGCCGGGGTGGGGGGGGGGGGGGGTGAGGGGGGCCCGGGGTGGGGGGGGTGAGGGGGGCCCGGGGTGGGGGGGGGGTGAGGGGGGCCCGGGGTGGGGGGGGTGAGGGGGGCCCGGGGTGGGGGGGGTGAGGGGGGCCCGGGGTGGGGGGGGGGGGGAGGGGGGCCTGGGGGGGGGGGGGGGTGAGGGGGGGCCCGGGGTGGGGGGGGTGAGGGGGGCCCGGGGTGGGGGGGGGGGGGGGGGGTGAGGGGGGCCCGGGGGGGGGGGGGGGGTGAGGGGGGCCCGGGGGGGGGGGGTGAGGGGGCCCCGGAAGCGGACCCCGGGCGGGAAGCGGACCCCGGGCGGGATGCGGCCTTACCTGCGGGCCGGGGCTGTGCGTCCCGCTCCCTCCGGGTCTCCCGCCGCCGCCGCCGAGCTCCTGCTTAAAGGGATGGTCCCCGCGCGGGCGGGTTAAAGGGGAGGGGCCACCATCACTCCGCCGACCTTTATGCCTCCCGCTGTTTGTTGTGACTGCGGAGCTCCGCCCCCCGGCCCCGATTGGCTGTCTGCGGGTCACCTGACTGACGCCCTCCGCCAATGGAAAACCTCAGCCCGGCCCGGAGAAAACAGCGCTGCAAATGTTCACATCGAACCCCCCCCCCATCCCCCAGATACCCCCATTGCCCCAGAACCCCCCAGACCACTGCCCAGAACCCCGAGAAACACCCAGACCCCCACCCCCAGGAACACCCCCACCCCCACCCCCAGGAACATCCAGTCCCCCACCCCCAGGAACACCCAGACCCCCCCCCCCCAGGAACACCCCCACCCCCACCCCCAGGAACACCCAGTCCCCCACCCCCAGGAACACCCAGACCCCCACCCCCAGGAACACCCCCACCCCCAGGAACATCCAGTCCCCCACCCCCAGGAACACCCAGTCCCCCACCCCCAGGAACACCCAGACCCCCACCCCCAGGGACACCCAGACCCCCACCCCCAGGAACACCCAGTCCCCCACCCCCAGGAGCACCCAGACCCCCACCCCCAGGAACACCCAGACACCCAGGAACACCCAGACCCCCACCCCCAGGAACACCCAGACCCCCACCCCTAAGAACACCCAGACCCCCACCCCCAAGAACACCCAGACCCCCACCCCCAGGAACACCCAGACCCCCACCCCCAGGAACACCCAGACCCCCACCCCCAAGAACACCCAGACCCCCACCCCCAGGATCACCCAGACCCCCAGGAACACCCAGACCCCCACCCCCAGGAACACCCAGACCCCCACCCCCAGGAACACCCCCACCCCCAGGAACACCCAGTCCCCCACCCCCAGGAACACCCAGACCCCCACCCCCAGGAACACCCCCACCCCCACCCCCAGGAACATCCAGTCCCCCACCCCCAGGAACACCCAGTCCCCCACCCCCAGGAACACCCAGACCCCCACCCCCAGGGGCACCCAGACCCCCACCCCCAGGAACACCCAGTCCCCCACCCCCAGGAGCACCCAGACCCCCACCCCCAGGAACACCCAGACACCCAGGAACACCCAGACCCCCACCCCCAGGAACACCCAGACCCCCACCCCCAGGAAACACCCAGACCCCCACCCCTAAGAACACCCAGACCCCCACCCCCAAGAACACCCAGACCCCCACCCCCAGGAACACCCAGACCCCCACCCCCAGGAACACCCAGACCCCCACCCCCAAGAACACCCAGACCCCCACCCCCAGGATCACCCAGACCCCCAGGAACACCCAGACCCCCACCCCCAGGAACACCCAGACCCCCACCCCCAAGAACACCCAGACCCCCACCCCCAGGAACACACAGACCCCCAGTAACACCCAGACCCTCAGGAACACCCAGACCCCCACCCCCAGGAACACACAGACCCCCACCCCCAGGAACACCCAGACCCCCACCCCCAGGAACACCCAGACCCCCACCCCCAGGAACACCCAGACCCCCACCCCCAGGAACACCCAGACCCCCACCCCCTCCTTTACCCCCACCATTCTTTTCCCACCACCACCACCCTCCACATGCCCGCACACTCCTCAGGTTTGATTCCCAGCTTGGTGACTGTCTGTGTGGAGTCTGCACGTTCTCCCTGTGTCTGCGTGGGTTTCCTCCCACAGTCCAAAGATGTGCGGGTTAGGTGGATTGGCCATGATAAATTACCCTTAGTGTCCAATAAAGTTAGGTGGGGTTACTGGGATAGGGTGGAGGTGTGGGCTGAAGTGGGTGCTCTTTCCAAGGACCGGTGCAGACCCTATGGGCTGAATGGCCTCCTGCACTGTAAATTCTATGATTCTCACAGAGCCGAGGTCCCAGGTTCGATCCCGGCTCTGGGTCACTATCCGTGTGGAGTTTGCACATTCTCCCCGTGTTTGCGTGAGTTTCACCCCCACAACCCAAAGATGTGCAGGCTAGGTGGATTGGCCACGCTAAATTGCCCTTAGAACATACAGTGCAGAAGGAGGCCATTCGGCCCATCGGGTCTGCACCAACCCACTTTAAGCTCTCACTTCTACCCTATCCCCGTAACCCAATAATCCCTCCTAACCTTTTTGGACACTAAGGGCAATTTAGCACGGCCAATCCACCTAACCTGCACTGTAGGGAGTGGACTGTGGGAGGAAACCGGAGCGCCCGGAGGAAACCCAGGCAGACACGGGGAGAACGTGCAGACTCCGTACAGTCAGTGACCTAGCGGGGAATCGAACCTGGGACCCTGGCCCTGTGAAGCCACAGTGCTAACCACTTGTGCTACCGTGCTACCCACCGTAAATTCTAGGATTCTAATTTTGCGGACCTCTATCAGGTCTCCTCTCAGCCTCCGTCTTTCCAGTGAAAACATTCAACCTCTCCTCA